>NC_047525.1:20693729-20791229 GCF_902827115.2 Pseudochaenichthys georgianus | reverse complement strand
CACACACACACACACACACACACACACACACACACACACACACACACACACACACAGCTGTCTCCTCATTGGTGATCTCATCCGTTTCATCCACAATCTAATGATTCGCCACGATTACAACTCGACCCCGAGTAGCTGTCACTCGAAAGCCTCTGTGAATGTCTGACTGTTCGTGTGTGTTTGCAAATGTGACTAATTCTCGACTGCTGCTTGCCATCCAACAGGAGAACACTCGTGTCGACTGTAAATCGATGTGTTCTTTTGGTGCTAAAGAGGAATCAAAATGACACGCTTGGAATGAACTATTGCACTAGAGTACAATCAGTCAAATCTGTTAGTGTTGTTGATGTATGCATCTCTCTGTATTCAAAATTCAAGCTCAAAGTCATGCATGTTACCAGATACTGGAACATTACAAATAAATAATCATCATCAAGTACTTATGATTACGCATAAAATAAGTCATTCAATGTGGCCAGTGGATTTGTTCCTGTGGGTATTGTCCACAGTACATGTATGATACTAATGTGAGCTTTGAGCATCTGGAAAAGCGCTATAATAAATATAAGGAATTATTAATAATGTGTGGAATTGATGTCAGGACCCCGATGATGTGTTGTTCCTTCAGCAGTGTGTCAGCATTAGCATATTGTGTTGTTTTGATAAAAAAACATGAAGAAAGCAGATGCGGAATTATTTGTTCCCATCAATAGAACATTGTAGTCTGTATGCTAATTTGAAACAGAGTTATTACTGCATGAATGCTCGTGTGAAGCATTCATAATCATAGCTATCATTCTGTAGCACAGGTTCAAGCAAGTTACCAGGCGAGATGTGTGGATGTCTTCAGAAGAAGAATTACAGAAAAAAGAACCGGCCTACTTTTCATGAAACTTTGAGGAAGGGTGAAGCGTGGGCCAAGGAATAACATATCATGTTTTGAGCAGACCCAAATCATCAGTGGATCCATAATGTTACACCTTGGGTAACATTGTGCGGTACTGCAATTCGGCTGCATTCATGTGGTGTCAGAATCATTGATTTCCGGACAGGGAATTTATATTCCTTCAAGTCTGAACAACAACTCGTATTGTTTGTGAAAAAATATATTTTGTCCATGTTGACCATCAAAGTAATAGACATTCATCCTCTGGGTACGATGTGTGTTGCAGTCATGAGGAACCTGAAGGCTTTTTATTTAAATAATTGAAAAGAAAAGTCCAGTGGTGAACTGCTTATCAGTCTTACCTGAAAGCTCAGCAGTCAGCTCGTCTGTATCTCCATACTCGAACTCCAGGTTAGGGGACTCCATGGAGCTCTGTGAGGAACAAAACACACAAGAGCATAAACACGACAGGGCGACACTGATTGCAGCTAATAATCAAACATACTAGTGCAGGCTGTTCACGTTCTGCAACACCTACCACCACTCCATTTGCAGTCACCACACATCTCCCACGCACACGCTTCACACCGCTTACTCTCATTGGGAGTACTTTTGAGTTTTGATTGGCTGCTGCATATCTAGACAGGGTTGATTAGTCATTTACCTTTTTACTCACTTACAATGACAGACGCTCACTGCAGGCACACTTTGATTAGACTGATTACACGATGAAAGGATGCTCTCACTAACAAACATCCAGATTGCCAGTTTAAGCATTTTACTGGAGGCAACATGGCCCCTTGTTTTATAGCAGATTAGCTCCTGTAGGTTTAGGGGTTCTAACAAGACAACATTTCTAGGAACACTAACTGTCTCTGTCTGAAACAAGAGCCCAGTCTGCTCTGATTGGTTAGCTGGCCGGCTCTGTTGTAATTGGTTAACAGCTTAGGGATCACCTGCCCCTTAGCCTATAATGTACAATGTGTTGGAGCGCTAGCCAATAGAAGCGCAAGTGTTACATGGTGATGTCACTATCCTACGGTAGTAAACAAAGGACTACAAATGAGGCATTTCAGGACGGTTGGGGAGCGTGCTGGAGACAAACTCAAACTTTGGGGTTTTAGCCTTTTGCAGACCATATACTTGCACACAAATGTATTTACGACACTAAACCTAAAAAAGCATAATAGGGCCCCTTTAATAAGAACTTTGAGTAACCTCCATATGATTAACACATGGGGGGAAAAAGAAGCTTAATTGTAGAAAGATAATTAATCTGGAGACTGGAACATCGCTTTGTCTTTCGGTAAAAGATGTGAACTGAAAAATTCATTTATGGGGCGAAGCCTGCGAGCTAATTCAGGCAGTCAACTGGAGCGCCAATGATACATTAACACGTGACGTGCTCGTCCCTCTTACAACCAACCAAACACATTCTCCGAAACATGCCGCTGTATTTAAGCTGCCAGGTCTCCTGCTGCTGTGTTTCATGTTGCTGCTGCTTGCCTGCTCCAGCACCACCCCAGCTTCCATCCCAGCTTCCACCTGTAGGATCGGGAGGATAGTTCTCTAATCATCACTCAATGTTCTATGTACATCTGTGGAGCGATGAGGCATGAGCCTAGACGCCAAACTCAACTATATGCTGCTTCTATTAAACATATTAAGAAACACGCGAGTTGTCTGAGCGAACTATGTTAATGTCAATAATACATTCAAATCTAAATCAAATCAAGTTTTATTTATATAGCACATTTATAAACGATTTTTGGTCGAGCCAAAGTGCTGTACATAAAATAAAAATAGCCAAAAAACCCTTTACAGCAAATACAACAGCACACATTGTTCAGAATATCAGTATGAGAAAAACGACACCCTCTATCCTTAGACCCTCACATCGTACAAGGAAAAACTCCCAGAGAAAAACCCACAGTTTAAAGGGAACATGGGAAAAACCTCAGGGAGAGCAGCAGAGGAGGGATCCCTCTCCCAGGACGGACAGACGTGCAATAGATGCCGTGTGTAAATAGAAGAGATAATACATGTTACAGCATATAGACCGAATGTTAGCAAATGCATGTGTCTGTAATAAGAAGATGAATCCACGAGGATGTCAGCTACAGTCCCGTGGAAGCCATCAGGGAAGCAGCATGGCGAGACCCAAGGCACATTAAAAAACTCTAGGTCCCAAGCGACGAGTGTTTTATGTTTACCCTGTGAGAAGTGTCCCAGGGCAGAATTGTGAATTAAAATGTGCTGTAAGTCATCTTCAAAAACTCCATGTGATGTCATGTAACTGTCTGCTATAAATACCTGCTGCAACCCAGTCAGCAGGATCTGAAATAAGCAGGACGTCAGACGTTGGTTTGTTTTTGATGAGCCAGAGCAGTGAGATCTGATGTCATTACTGCTCTTGTAAACCAGGAAATAATATCCACTTGGGATCGCTGATGATTCAACAAAGTAAGAGTGGAGGAAGCCCGTGGGTGTTTGGTGCTGCCTCACTTGTTACAACCAGTTGTAAATACAATTAAAATCACCAAGAAAACAACTGAAGTGGCATTTTTTGGAGGCCTACTTCATCTTTGGCGTTGCCTTGCAGGTAAAGCACCATAATGTCATCTGAAAATGTAATTATGATGTTAATAAATATCACCAGCATGTTGTTTCTGGCATATGTATACGCTTAATTAATATTCACCCAGTGGCAAGAGGCCATTAAAAGGACAGCAGTATCATTAATAGCTGTCATAATTATTTATTTAGTGCCTTATAATACGATGAGAATTAATTATTTAACATAAAACCTTCTGATGCCATGCAACCAATGTCAATTAAGAACAAGCTCTATTAGAAGGCCCATTTAACCAACTGTGGCTTGATATGAAGCATCTCATTGCTTAAATCATAGTCTGTCAAATAATAGGGCTGATTATGTTTTATTTATGAAGTTATTCAGTCTATACTATGGCATATGCTAATTTCCTGGTTCATGTTTGAATGTTGTGCCTCTTCTGTGATGTTTTCATGCTTTAATGTTCAAAAAGCTCTTTCTTTTTCTCATGCTGCCTGTGCTGCGGCACATTGGTTGGTTAGCTGGCCAGCTCTGTTGTGATTGGTAAATCACTGAGAGATGTTCCGCCTGATGTCCCATCACGTACAATTAGTCGGAGCTCCAGCCAACAGAAGAGTGAGTGTTATGTAGTGATGTCTTTTTTTTGTACGTAGTGAAGGTTTTTTCCTGTAGTGTCTTGCCTTAAACAGATTATCGTGTTCTACTACTATTACTTTAAACGTTTAATTAGTGGCCTCAACCACCATCCATCTGGTGTCACATATGGCCACACAGGCTTGTCAATGAAAGTGAAGTGACCGTTTTGTCCAAAGATATGCGTTTCTTTTCCCCCATACACACAGGAAAGAAAATGCCTGAGTTTCTACTTCTCCTTTTTCTCACCCTGTCTCCCTATTATTGCCCTTCCCCAGTCTCCCCTCTCTGCCGCCAGCTGATAACCAAAGCTCCAAACCGGCACTGCTCCTGTGCTCCTACACCACATCATGTGCAAAAACTGGGCACCGTGTCAAGGCAGGCCACCCCCACTCACAGCAACATATGCCACATAGACGAGTCCTCTACCCAGCACACATAATAGACAATTTATATACATCGATGAATCAGATTTAAGGTCAAGTTAACTGACAGGGTGCAGTGGTCAGAGTATCAGCGTCAACACAACGTTAAGTGCTTTCAACATCCATGTCATTCACCCCCCAAACACACCATCACCTCCCTCCCAGAATGCAACGGCTGTCAGATGAATATGCTCTATTTCCCCTCAAACCATTCAATGTGCTCAAACCACACACACACACACACACACACACACACACACACACACACACACACACACACACACACACACACACACACACACACACACACACACACACACACACACACACACACACACACACACACACACACACACACACACACACACACACACACACACACACACACACACACACACACACACACACACACACACACACACACACACACACACACACACACACACACACACACACACACACACACACACACACACACTTTTTTGGCCTGGACAACAGCTTGGACTGCTTAGGTCCTCTGGTGTATCTGGGCTGAGGGGATGAATTATAGCTGCAGGAAAAAGAGGCATCACCAGACTGAGCCACGCTGCTTTCATGTTTCGAGAAGCAGAGAAGATTTACTGGTACGTATTTTTAGAAGCTGGCTCGAAACACTGTTGAAATCCCATCAAGTTGGTTTGTAAACTGGTATGACCGCTGAAAAGGAAATCTCAATTTGAGCGTTTTGGTCATTTTTCCAACGGGAAATTCCAACAACTGATGGTTGCAAGATCTCAAATGTAAGGATTTGCTGCTTCTGTTTATACGATATTAAGGTGGATCTTTTCTGGTTTTTGACAGCTAGTCTAAGAAAACAAGCAATGTGAATAAGACGCGTAAAGATCTGAGAAAATCACCTTTCCCCCCTTGTTATGGACAAAACAAACAAATGATGAATGAAGAAAATAGTTTGCAGATTAAACAATATTGAAAATAATTGATAGTGACTCACCTACAATCAAGTATTTTTCAAATATAAGTCCATCGCCTTATCAGAGGCCAAAGTCAAGTATTACATTTGACCAGCAAACCTCTTTATAATGACATTAAGTGACTATTATATGGCCTCTCTGAAGTCGAAACCTGCTAAATGTTTACCATTGTCTATTAGCTTTTATAGTAGACTATCAAAATGTCAACAAAGCAATGAATTAAAGGGCAGAAGTCAATGTCAACTATGGAGAATACAGATAGTATAATGGATGGACTAACTCCCACAACATGACTCTAATAATAAGATGTATGTTTGGTAGTGGTGGTGTGGTCTGACATTCCTCCACCTGCATTCTCCACGTTGACTTCCACAGTAGGATTACTGCTGGGTTATTTATAGGAGCCGGGTCCAAAATAACACCTCGCTGTCTGTCTGTCTGACTGCCTGTCTGCGTGCTCTCCAGCCAAGACACCGAGTCTCTGCATGGAAAAGGACGTGTCAAAGCTCCCCAGCAACAACGCGCGCACACACGCGCACGCACACACACACACACACACCGATACCATATGCAGTAGTATCCGACCGTACCCAAACACCCCTCCAATTTACCTCCGACTCCTTCTGCAGATCCTTGAACACATCTTTCCCTTTCGGCCTCTGTCGGTCGCCGTTATCGTTAAGGATATTTATTATAGGTACCTCCATGTCCTCCGCCTGCATGTTTCTCGGTCACCGTGGATCACTTCCTCTCCGGCGGATAGTGCATACCGGTCCGGTGGAGAGCTGAGACTCACTGCACAGTTGGAGCACCGGCTCCTGAGCTCAAGTTGAGGGTCTCCTCCTCCTCCTCCTCCTCCTGTTTGTTTGGTTTGCTGTGCCTGGACGCCCGGAGAAGGCGGGGTTAGAGATCTAACATCAGAGGGGATCACATGAAAGTAAAACTAGGTGGTGTTTACACCGTGGCAGTGCACTCAAGAGCCAATGCTTGATGTATGGAGGTAGATTTGTCTCAATATTATGAGTGAACAGAAATATATTCCGTGTAAATGTGTGATCTGTAAATGTGAAACACCTTCCACAAAAGCAAAACAAAAATTGTAAACTCACAAAACCTAAGCCTACAGAGAATGACAGTTATAATGCACACACGTGTCTAAAACATTTCAGAAAACAGTCTAAAATTAAAAACATGAATTACACGGTCACAAAGGCACATAATAAACCTTGTTAATACAATTGTCATTGACCTTAGGCTACATAAAATTAGGGTATCTACAAAAAAGGCATTGTTTCTTTATTCAATTTAGCTGGGAGCTTAATACATTAACCCGATGATTTAGTAGCCTACATCTACAGATGGGACTACAGATGCCTGTCGAAAAATATGAAAAACCACAATGTACCAGCTTTGGATGATGGATGAAGTTACCCACCAGCTGTGTCAAACTGAATCAACATGAAACAAGATTTCTACTTGGTAATAAAACGTTGAGCAATACAATCTGCTGTCAGGGGTCCACATGAGTCTGTCTATTTATTTATGTGAAATGTAAGATGGAAGTGGAGGCCCCCGCACCCTCCCTGGGTAGCAAGTGAATTATTGATATGTTGAGGTGGGGGTTTGTGTGTATAATGGCAAACATGTCTACCAACACACAAACCCCTGACAGTGAAGAACCACTTATGATGACATGATTAGATTGCACAGTTGCTGGTTGAATCAGTTTAATAATTTGAAAGTGAAATCCAATGAGACAGAACGGTTGTGTTTCCAGAAGTTGTCAGATGGTTTTACCTGTGGTTAGAGGATGCTGCTTATTTTACATTTATAGTCTCCAAGCCAAAGCTGAAATAACCTTGATGACATCAGGGTTATTTCTAAAACTTAAACTGATAGAGCACTACGAACAAAACAATTGACATGGCACATTTAAAATGATGCTGTACTGAGAACTCTGCAGCGTGGACATGGATTCCCATACAAATAAAATCAAACATTTTATTAAATTACACCTTTCATTATTTAGTTTACAATGCAAAGGTTTATATGTATTTGACATTGAACTTGATGAGTTCATACTTACATTTTTGTTATATAATCTAAGATACCGAATACTATTAAGTAGTTAATACAGTCACATGGAGTAAAAGTCCCTTTTGAAGATAAAAACCCATCTTGAACCCATGTCAGCACAAACACTAATTTAAGTATGGAGAAAGTAAATACATATTTCATTTTATATAACATACAATGCTTTTTAAAACCGTTGTATAAAGTCCCGAGCCACAATACTTCATATAGTGTAATACAAACTCACTTTTCACTCCAACGGTGTGACAGATCTTTGACATTTCTTCCTATATGTTATAAACATTTCCCTTTCAGGGCACAATGGGCTGATTTTGTTGTGTTGATTTGTGTGTCAAGAATAAATAAAAGGCTCACTGCCAGTGCCAGCTGTTGATGTCAGAGACGTCCCTGTGTGTCGGCTCCTGGCTCAGATGACATCACTGTGGCTCGGACAGACCTCAGCAGCTGCACCCCTTCACCCAACACACATGAACACTATACTGAGACATCAGACTGCAAAGACACACAAACACCTACATATGGGTGATTATGTGCTGACACCAGTCGAATCAAGGAGATGCGCACAAAGAGGTTACCGTTTTTTTAACATCTTTATTCAATAAGATTACAGAATGTTTTAAATTATTGCTCATCATCTACCATTATCACTTGCAATATTTAAACAGGTTGTTTTTTTGATTTATTCAACAACTTAAAACATGTTTGAGAATTTGCCAGTTTGCACTGTATTAGGATTTACAACAATAAATACAGGAGTGGATTCTTCTTTTACCTTCCTATACTTTTAAAGGTTGTCATATCTGTAGTGTTTATATACAGATACGATGCTGGTGTCTTCCTCCGCCCACCCGTACGACAAAACAAAAAAATGCTTTCTCCACATAACGCACAGGCTAGGATCCTGAGGCAGCTGTTAACGAAAAGCAATTGTGGACCACAAAAAAATATGTGTTCAAATACAGAAAGACATTAAGACACACACGTCATCTTCTATTATCACCTCAGCGTTCTCTCCAGATATTATACTCTTAAACACACATTCACACTTACAAAAGGGAAAAGTAAGACAACAGGTTTAAGAGCACAGGTCGCACTACTAGAAGAAGGGATTCTCAAGGAGACATGAATGCAAAGACTTTGTGATAATGAGGTTGTCTGCTGTGACACAGTGTAGGATCTTGGGGCGTACGTTACTACGCGCCTATAAATGTATATATTTTGTATACGTTTGCTTTTGCCAAATTAATTAGGAATAGCTTGACATTTGGGAAATACTGTTATTGACTTTCTTGTTGAGACTTGCATAATAAGATCAATCCTACCCATATCTGTATGCCAACATTGTGTATAGCCGAAGATGGGAAATGATGGAAAACAGCTAGCGTGGCTTTGTCCAAAGTTAACAAAATCTAGATACAAGCACCTTTAAAGCTCACACACTTATATTTTTTTTATTTGATGAAAATGTAACTTTCAGAGGCGCTTGTAGTCGGACATTGTTGCTTTTTAACCTTCATGTTAACATTATCTAAGTGGCTGCTGGCTACAGTAACATGTAACATGAGCGCTATACATTTTCTCAACTCTGCACAAAAGCAAATACAAATATTTTTAAAAAATTGCCAAAATATTCCTTCAAAGACTTTGGTTGATGTTAAATAGTTTGTAAAGATGTCAGTGTTACACAGCAATTACATTTTATTAATTGTGCATATTCTTAGTCTGAATGAGCTAAACTGGTAAACTGTGCTATTTCCTCTTATTCAAAATGTGTAAGATGGTCAAAGACCTGGATAACGAGCTACTGTATGTGTGTTTAAGCATGTGATCCCTCTCTGAAAGAGTAATGGTGGCAGCGTCTCTCAGCAGGTTAGCAGAGGACCTGATGGGTTCAGGTGCAGAGCCAGTTTTGCGGCGGGGGCGGGGTGCACTTGGCTGTCAGCTGAAATGACTGTCAGGACTTTCTAATTTGCACCGTCAGCTGGAGAGAATCTAAGTCTTTCAGGAGGGGAAGAGAAATTAAATATTTCAAGGCCAGCAAGCCGAGTTTTGAGAACTTAAAAAAAGAAAAAGAAAAGTGGGAAATAACCGTTTACAGGCAAATGCACGTGGATATACAGCAAGGGTAAATGTGCTTCTTGGATGAAAAGAGAATATTTCCCAGATCTTACTTTTTAAACTGAACTTTTTCGGTGAGTACCAAAGAGTTATGGTGATAAAAAAACAAACATATTTTTCTTTGAGGACCTGATTGAAGATCTGTTTGAGTACCGGCCAGGCAGCAATTTACTGCTAATTTGGTTTCTCTTTAAATATTTTCTGTCACAGTATTCAAAGTGAGGGCTTAAATACATTTATTACACTTATCATCAGAACACTTAATTGCTTATCTTTACGACATATGATGATTCCTTTCCAAAAGTAATGATATGAGGTGGCGCGGGAGAGAAAAGGATAGAAAATGTTTCAATATAAATATCTAAATATACAGTATGTAATGGTCTGAAAACCTGTCATGATTCTAATACAGTATAGTCATTGTTGGTAAAGGAAGAGGCTAAATGGAAAGGTTTATCTCTCACAAGCTGGAAATACTTCGACACAGGCGCTGTGTGAGCAGCTGGAAGCCGAGAAAGAAGCAGCCAATGAGATGTTTTCACTGTGGCTTTGAGTGACAGGTGGGAAGACCCCGTCCAGTCGTACTAAGACAAAAGTTCTGACAACTACAGGCTGATCGGACACGCATACAATTTTTTTTTAAAACAGACACAACGGTGAATCTCAATGAGAATGATCAAATAAAAGTCATGATATGATTGGACTGTGATCCAGCCATATCCCCGCCCACTAGGTCTAAACCCCGCCCTCTCAATGTTACACAAGAGTAAAACAAAATCACAGGTAGAAAAGAACAGACAACAAAAATAGGACAGGAAAAAAAGTGTCCGTCACTGAATCTTCAACAGCCTTCATTCACACGGATTTCTATTCTTAAATCAAATGATGTTTGTATATAGTATATATCTTTTTAGCATCAATAACTTCATCTTTAATAGTTAAACAATAAAAGATCTGGCAATGGGAAGGAGGATTTACATACAAGTCGACATACAAATGAGTGATAAAAGAGAAAGACATAATTGTGGTGAAAAGGGAAGTAAAATTTCTTCCGGAAGAAGACGTCGCGGAGCTAGCTAACGGCTAATGGCAGCAGCAGCTCCACAGATTTAGAGTTATTATTATTGTTGTCGAGCGTGAATAAATAAAACGGCTGCCATAAGCCCCGCCCCCTCTCAGTCAGAGCTCCTCCCCAACCTCCCCCCCATAACATAAAGCAGGTGTGTTGACTGTCCTTCCTTCTGTCCTCCTCCTCTTTGAGTCTGTGCCAATCATGGAGTATTTGTATTTCTTCAGTCAAGCGTCGACACTGGTTTAATACCTTTGGGAGAAAAACAGAAAGCACAAACGTTAGGATGATGGTTGACTTAAATATAAGAGGTGAAAACGTATCCAAGCACTGTACATGCAGGATTGACGAGTGACGGTCTCTTCCTTTAAAGGATTTGATCTTGACCTGACTCTTGAATCTCGGCACAAAGTCGGTACAAAATAATTAAATTACGGAGCAATAATCTGAGAAAAAAATCAGATTTTTCTCAAGATTTAAGTCATAAATATTTGAGCGCAAACTTTTAATTGATTTTAGAATATAGATGTTATTAAATAATAAAAAACAACAAATGAGTACACTATTTTCGTGATAATTTAACTACATTTCTGAGTTTCATCTTGCAATGTTACCTATTCAAATATCGGAGATATATTTACACATTTTATTTATTTTAGTTTTTGGCTTCAATTTTTTTTTACTTTTATATAACATACAATGCTTCTTAAAACCGTTGTATATAGCACCTAAAGTCCTTTCAAAATAAGATTGTTGTCAAGTGTTGAAGTGTTTCCTTACCTATAGTAGTTTGGCTTGAAGGGCCCGTTCTTGTTCAAGCCCAGGTACTTGGCCTGCTCGTCACTCAGCTCTGTGAGATGTGCGTCGAACGTGGGGAGATGTAGGCTGGCCACATACTCATCTGCAGGGCAAAAGAGAAAAGAAGCATGTTAACAAGACCAGGCAACTGTGGCTGATCCATCATTCCAATGAGGGAAGCTCTCCGATGTACCATCTAATTGCTCTTGCACTATCTCCCTTCTCATCATACTTCCTTCCTTTCCTTGCGTCAATCCTCAGTGTGTGCAATGGTAGCAGCAGCAGCCCACACTGACCTACATTTGTCTCTGCTTTAAGTCACAGAGTGGACACTAAGAGCAGTGACGGCAGCACTGCAGACATGCTGCACACGGACTCATTCTACTGTGACTGATAAGCTATCCAGCGACTGAACAGATGAGACTGACTGTGTTGTCTCCAGAGATAAACGCAGTGTGCCTGCAGGCTCTCTGCTGGGGAAGAAACAACCTCCCTGCTGACTTGCTGCTTGGCGGCTACTTAAGTACCAAACAGGGTATTTTAGATCTTGCTGGCGTGATATCTTGCTACAGAAGTCTGATTCATTCCTTAGCAAATTCTGGACTGGCAAACAGTCTTACCCATCTTCTTGGGCAGCAGGTAAACATCCTGTTTGTAGCGTCCCTCTGGGGCGTTGTACAGCTCTATCAGAGCCAGCGCCTGCGCGGAGACACACAAGCGTTAGTTACAAACACACTTTTGCCGACATCTTTATGAATCTGAAATACAAAACTAATCATGTCAACTTATGTAAAAGGTATTGTTTTACCTGGGTGGTGGCGGTGATGGAGAGCACAAAGGTGGGCACAGTGGAACAGCTGAGGTTCAGCAGACGACCCTGTGTAGGGGAAGGAAAATGTATGATTGTAAAGTATGACATTGTGAAACGAAGTTACAAAACAAAGTAGGCATAGGCTCTTATTTTAAGAACCAGCTATCGATAAGTCACTATTTCAGCGGCACTAAATGTTGACGTTAAGATGATGTATAAGTTCTTTCCTGTTAAGCCCGTTTTTCACGACACTGTGTCTCAGGGCATCTTAATATTTAAGAACCTATTAATGTGTTATACCAGATTAACGGGAATAATCTCAGCTAACTGACGATACAAACCATGTTTACCAAAACAAAACACAAGTCTCATAAGAAGCATCTAAATGACCCCTGAGCGAAAAATGCTAACCAGTTCACATGCGCTGTGTTATGCATGGCTGCTGCACCTCGCGGGAGCGTGCACAGCGTAAAGCCAAAACTCACAGACATTTCAATGATTTGTACGGCACAGTTAGGTTTGGAAACGGTATGATTTCCTTTTTGGAGGCAGGGGTAGACATTAAGGGTAAAACTCCACTGGCCCGGAGCATTCGTTCAAAAAATCTACTAATAATGAAGGAAATAAACACATTTGTTGCAATAGTCATTTATGCACAAACTACATTACTACTTGTACTACAACATTTGAATCATCAGTTCTTCCTCGTTTCCCTCAATTGTTCATATTTGGTTTATTAAAATAATTATATTGTTGTCATTGTTAAAAGAAAAAAAGGAGAGTGACATTTCTGCTACGAGTATTATTATTTGTATAATGCGCTTTCTGCCTTCCTGTCATTAGGAGTTAGAAATGTAATGGCTAGTAATAGATTGGATCAGAACCTTCATTGTCCTAAACTGCTGGGACATCTCCCGATAGCGAATAGCTTTTATATATGTTCTACTCTTCACTTACTTGTCAGCATAGGTTGGCATTGATGTACGGAGCCGACTAAAGACCTTGTTTATATCATCATATTGAAGCCAACTCCATCGATCAAGCCAGTGTGGCTGAAACTTCCTCTCCCTCTTCTTCTCATAATCCCTGTCACTCTCCTTTAACTCCTCCGGTGACTGTCTTTTATTTGAGTCCGGTTACCGCTGGTATTAAAAAATGTTTTGGCGAATGGTTAGGTGGCGCGATAGTCTGTAGTGAAGGGGCGCGCTGCCGCTCACAGGAGCCTGCTCGCGCTGGGCTCCGCAGCAAAAACAGCTGTTTGCTTTTCACCCAACAACGAAAACCGCCTCACGAAACGCTATGTTGTAGCGTTAATAAACGAAACAATTTAACAAAACTGCTAGTCTGGGAGGGCATGCATAACACGGCATAACACCGGAGCCTCGCTGCGGGGAAACTTTGGCGGTGTTCCGAGTTTGTTCTAATCTGTCAAAATGACGGACTGCTTTCAGATTTGTCCGTCATTGTTAAAAGATAGACGGAAAATATTCGGTTAACGCGACCTCTGCATCCAACACATCGTTTATGATCGCCAGGAGACACAGAATCTAACGGTGCCCACTTCAACACTGAAAGATACAAACTCAACGTTATCAACAAAAACGTACAAAAACGTATATCAAAACAAGTGGCGCTAGGTAGCCCACAACGCTAACATGGCTTACCTTCGCCTTCGCCTGGTCTAAACTGGTCTTCAATGGCATTAAAACGATAAAAACGATGCTGTAGTTAATCCATAGGTTAATCCAATGTGACTGCGTCCCCTTTGAAATGTTCTGATAATCCATAAGCAATAAAACAGCTTTTCCGTTGCTTTATATCAGAGCAGCGATATTTCTCCCCTCTGCTGCAAGCTAGCATGCGAAGAGACGACACTTTTTTTTTTAACATGAGTGTGTGCGGGACGATTTCCCTTGGATTCTATTGGCTCTAACGGTCAGGAAGAGATGTCACATGTCAACATCGAACAAGGGGGGCCAGAGATAAGGAAAATGCACCCAAATGGCCCCAGAAGAGGTTTCTTTTTGTTAAATCTGTCTAAAAAGGTCAAATATCACTTGTTTTGCATGAATCTTGATACAGGGTACTTATTATATGTTGTACTTTGGATTCCTAAAGCTTTTAGTCTACTAACCCATCATCCAAGGTTAGTTTTCACTATAAGTACAACATATCTTTTGGACGGACACTATAATTTACAGTTTTTTACCATGTTCAATCTGAATTTTCTTTAAAATAAAAAACATCTATATTGATTCTGACTTTTCTACATCCAGCTCACAGGTTTATCATTGCTTTGAGAGAAAGGATTATGAATGTAACCCTTTTAGAAGGGAAGACATGGTCATTTGTTCTGGGAATGTCATTTTCGAGTCTGAGACCTGAAAAACAGGCTCAGGGTTTAACAGGCTAAATAAAATACATTTGACACACGGGTCTATTTTGGAACAGGGACTGATGATGGCGGCAGGAGAGGTGAGGGCGGAGGATCTCCTGATGCGGTTACAACCTGCTGGAGGTCAAACAGCTGCAGAGACACAGCCAGCGATAGACAGACTGCTCTCATTCTGTCAGTGTGAGTCAAACACACACGCCTATTCTGAACCTGCAATGTGCATCTGCAGTGTTGTTTCTGTAAGTTAGTCCCTCGTTCTTTTCTAATTTGTTTACAAAATCTCAAATAAATAACAGTCTCAAGCTCCAGCTAGGAATTTTAAAGCTCTTATACTGATGTGTTCTGAGTAAGTGCCTGTGTCTGTGTGTGTGTGTCTGTGTGTGTGTGTGTGTGTGTGTGTGTGTGTGTGTGTGTGTGTGTGTGTGTGTGTGTGTGTGTGTGTGTGTGTGTGTCTGTGTGTGTGTGTGTGTCTGTGTGTGTGTGTGTGTGTGTGTGTGTGTGTGTGTGTCTGTGTGTGTGTGTGTGTGTGTCTGTGTGTGTGTGTGTGTGTGTGTGTGTGTGTGTGTGTGTGTGTGTGTGTGTGTGTGTGTGTGTGTGTGTGTGTGTGTGTGTGTGTGTGTGTGTGTGTGTGTGTGTGTGTCTGTGTCTGTGTGTCTGTGTGTGTGTGTGTGTGTCTGTGTGTGTGTGTGTGTGTGTGTGTGTGTGTGTCTGTGTGTGTGTCTGTGTGTGTGTGTGTCTGTGTGTCTGTGTGTGTGTGTGTCTGTGTGTGTGTGTGTGTGTGTGTGTGTGTGTGTGTGTGTGTGTGTGTGTGTGTGTGTGTGTGTGTCTGTGTGTGTGTGTGTCTGTCTGTCTGTCTGTCTGTCTGTGTGCGTGCGTGCGTGCGTACCTCAGCCAGCAGCACTATCCTCTTGCCATCAGGCCAGATGACGTGGTCCACCTGAGAGCGCACTCTCTCCCAGGTCAGCTCAGGAGTCCGCAGGCTCGCCTACAAGAAGAGCAGATGAACAATCATTTGTTTCCGGTGATCTTTTTTTCTCGTCTACCACTTCTGATTTCTGTTGAGCTGAGCTGTTACACATGTATTACAGCCGCACAATTCATCAAAAGTTTATCAAAATTGCAATATGTTCGAGTGAATTTCAGAACGCAGAAATCAATTCATTAAAGAGGACTTATTCTGCTAATCTTCAGGCTCATATTCATATTTTGTGTCTCTACTGTGACCCGTTTCCTTGCTTTAACGTTCACACTTGCAATATCTGTCAAAATAATCGCAATTGTTTTTTTCCCACAGGTGCAGCCCTAACATCATAAACCAGAAGTTTACTCCGTATGTTTGGTCTTTTCCAAAACTGTAAGAAGTGAGTCACACCTCTCTTTAGTGTCTGAACTACTCCTTGACTGCAGTCTTCTTAATAAATATACATTTTGTTCTATTCCTAGCACTGCTGTCTCACCGTTTTATGTTTAGGAGAATCCTCTCTGCTCACTAATTGTAAGACACTCTGCATGAGCACATGAGTAAAAAGCTTAATGTACTTGAGAACCAATCTGTTCTAACAACAGCATGACACAGTGGGATCAAGTAGTAAAAAGGTAGCAGTAAAGTCAGCTTAGTTCAATCATCCATGTCCTTTTTAAAGACTAGCCTAATTCTGCCCACAAGTGGCTCATCTTACATCAAGCTCAGGCTAATCGTCATCGTGTCCGGTGGTTTGTTTTATTCACTATGGTTTTGGCTTCTTTACAAGGTATTACTGGATGCTAACTGACCACATCGATCTCAGTGTTGGAGTGTCCCATGTTGCAGACGATGCAGCCGTTCTTCATGCGGTCCAGGTACTCTCTCACCACCACGTTCTTATTGCCTGATGGAGGACGAGAGATGATAAAAGAGGAAGAGAAATGGTCAGGAACAGATTAGAGCACACGAGCAAAACGAGAGATTCAAATAGGGAGAAAGCAAAAAGGTGAAATTGACAGTTTTGTCAAATGACTTTTCAAACAGTCTTCAATAGGTTAAAATAAATATATAGGGGAATGAGTCTATATCCATTTCTGTAAAACTTGGTTTTATTGCTTTTAATTTAATTTAGCATTGTTAAATTAGTATGCAAATGTTAAACCAAATGATATATGTATAAGTTACATTTTCAAGCAGACTACGTTATCGAGTGGCGCCGAATCACTGTTAAATACAGCATACATGTGCTACCAAGCAAGCCTCCTCCACATTGAGAAACGGCCTATGTCTTCATTATTCTTACTGATAATAGCTTCTCCCTGTATTTCACTTAACAATCATCATTTGCAAGAAACCGACAAGCTTAATGGATTCAAAGCCTATACTGGTTTATTTATTTACACCACTTTAACTAAAAAGGGAAAATCTGACATGAATCAGATGCAGCTTCTTCTACCTCTTTTCATATGTTCTGTCGTGTTGCAGTCCCCTGTGAGAGAGCCCCACTGCTGCAGGCCTGCCAGCGAAACATTAAGTAATGACGCAGAGAGGCGGGTAATTCTCCGCTCTAATTAAGTGCAACTCCCTGGCTGCTGATCTGAGAACTTGATTAGCGCCCGTTAGACCCCGCCGACAAAGACTGAGAATCTGCGCGGTCATCCCGAAGAAACACTGAGAGAACGGCATGTTCCTCACGCGGAGAGCGACGGAAGAGGCTGACCTGTGCAGGTGATGACGATGTCCACCTGTCTGATGACTTCATTCAGCTTCACCAGCCTGAAGCCGTCCATGCTGTGATTGGGAGATAGAAGGTGTGAGGCTAATGAAACACAGCAGTGGTGCATAGGAAGTGAAACGAGTGGAGTCTTACCACGCCTGCAAGGCACAGATGGGGTCGATCTCTGTGACGTACACGATGGAGCCCATGGCTTTGAGGGCAGCGCAGCAGCCTTTTCCCACCTGGGAGTGAAGACATGAGATTATATTATACAGTAGTGAGACAGCAGCATGTTTCAAGCATCAATCCATCCTTTAAAGCAGGTGGTGTTTCAGTGAGAGCCTGTGCAGTTGGTTTATCGCAGCTGTTGTGTCACTGGACATCATTTGTTATTTTTTTCTTAAACAATCAAAGTTTTCTTTATTTAGAGTCACATTACAGCCTTTTTTATTTAGTTACTCATTAAAGAATGTTCAACATTTTCAGATTGGTATATTGTTAATGTAGGAAACTTGGTCTGCTTTTAATTTGAGGTTTAAACAACGTAGAAAATGTAAACAAAAAGGTCACTTCCGGGAAAATGCATCCACATCATCTCACATTTCCTTACATGTGGTCAAATGGAACTTGGCTGATTCTTTCACAGAAGCAGCTAAACTCTTACAATTTTTATTTTGAATACTAGTAGATGTTGAATGTAGAAACCCAAACTGGATGTCCCGAATAAAAGTTTTTTTTGTTGTTTTCACCCTTCTTTATAAAACACAATATCATTTTTTTGTCTCCAAACAACATGAATTATTCAACAGTTTTCCAGTCTGGTAGTCTTTTATAATGGAACATTCAGCAAACAGAATAAATTAGTTTTAACAGAAGCTAGCCAATGCTAAAGATACAAAGCTCTTTAAGGACCCTTCACAATTTTTATGAAAAAAACAGTTAAAAAAACAAAAAACGTTGCATACTTAATTCCCTGTCCTTACTTGCTTTGGTGCCAACAAAAAGATCTCCTAGCTCTAAGTCTCTCCATTTTCAAAAGTGGATTTACTATACCTAACTTATTATTCCAGTCATAATAGTATTTCAGAATAAAAGTGTAAGATGTAGGCGTCTCAGTGAACAGGCCTGTATGGAAATGTCCTCCTTACCTCTCCGTATCCACACACCACCACCTGCTTGCCTCCAAACATGACATCAGTGGTCCTCTTCAGGCTGTGGACAGAAACACCATTGTTTCTCTGGCCGACTGATACATATTCAGAAAGTATGGTCTGCCCCGCCACATTGAATACTCTCAAACTATAAAATAATCTGTTTTAATATATGTTTCATACCCGTCGAGGATGGACTCCCTGCAGCAGTACAGGTTGTCAAACTTCTGCTTGGTCACAGAGTCGTTGACGTTCATGGCTGGAACACACAGCTTCCCCGCCTTGGATAGCTGGTACAACCTACACGCACACACACACACACACACACGCACAAATAACAAATATAAATGTAAATAACTCAAGCTATGCAATAATAATAATTGTTTTATGTTTAGTGTTGACAATGCCGCTTCAACCACTAGTCATACATTTACCTTAAGGACAGACTAAATAATGACTAAACTAAATATAAAACAAATATGCCGCTCAAAATTCTTTTCCGTTCATTTTTAGAAAGGCAAATGCCTGACAAATACAACCTGAAGCAGAATATATTGTTTATTACCCGTCCCCTTGAGTGTCATGAAGGTTTGTATGCATGTAAACGGTCTGCAAGTCACAAACCCTCAAAGTACACCCTGTAGCGAGTAAAACTCTAACACAGAGAAGACCGGTCTGCTGCCCCAGAACGCCTCGTTCAAGATTTCTCTTTTTCTTCCTGAGTACAGTGACGTGCCCATACCCAAATGGACCCATCCGTGGAGCCGTTACGTTACGTCCGCAGACACTCAATCTTTGTGAGTCGGTGGGGCTCATAGGGGGGGGGGGGGGGGGCAGGAGCTCCAACAAGCCGTTTCGGACAGAGAGTGAATACACATACTATACAGAGATGCTGTCTGAGAATCCAATGTGAGTTTGGAAAATTGCACAATATACATTTATTCTAGTAGACCTCAACAATGGAATTATGATCAGTAGAAATGGCTATGACATGGGACCTTTAAATAAAACATGTGGACTTTGGAAATGATTACCTCTATTTTTTTTAAATAATATAAACGTAACTTTCCTTTTTTTGCCTTAGGCTCTGCAAATACTGCAAATGTTTTAATCACAGATTTCTCTAAGCGTCTGTAGAATGTACAGCCTCTGGATATTCAATTGACCATTGTTCAAATAGTCTTTTATTTAAAGATGATTAAAGACCTACCTTTTTATCTGGCTATATTTAGAGTGATATAGCCTTAGTTTTTAAGTTTTATTCAGCAATTTCATTTCTATTTATTCACATCGTTAATTCTTGTTTTGCTAAATGTTATTTATGCATTTGTTATTTTATGTCAACCCTTTTGGCTGCATGTTTGTATAAAAGGAGCTGCATAAATAAATAGTTATTAATGTTAACATTCTCACCACTAGATGGCGATGGTACACCAGAGACTGTGCGTGTCTAAGTGTCTATAAGCTGTCAGTTTTGTAAAAGCTATACTTGTACATTCTCCCAATTAAACTAGAGTGAACTGGTTTTATCTGGGGCAAGAAGTGAAATATCTTTTTAAAACTTTGCTTAAGATAATGAAGGACGTGTGCATGTGTTGTGTCCCACCTGTGCACACCGGTAACACTCTCCTCTACAATGCCCTTTATCTTCTTGAACATGTTGGGGTATTTTTTATAGATCCAGTGAGTCAGGTCTCCACCGTCATCCAGGATCTGACAGAGAGAAAAACGGAGAGAGAAACACAATTAACACAATAAAAAAATTGTTAACTAACCCTGCAAATAAGGTTAGTTAACACATTTTAAAATAGGGTGTCCTTTCTCAAACCTAGATTTAGTACTGTGGTAAAAATAAAAGCACCACCAACAGGGACTATAGGTTAACAAAACATTTTATTACAAGATATTCTTGTAAAATATGCGTAAAGTAGGCTTTATTTAGAGTGGAGGTGTGCTACCATGTTGGGTTGCCAGCCTTCCACGTTGACACAGCGGTCGATGCACCACCAGAAGTCGTCCTCTGACTCACCCTTCCACGCAAACACACTGAAACCTAGAATCGAGACAGGAAGCATTTTATATATATAGATATAGAGAAGAGCAGAAAAGGATTTGGTCACACACAACACACACCGATAAACTCCCAGTCTCACCTCCTTCTGCCAGAGCAGCTGCAACTTCATTCTGGGTGGAGTAGATGTTGCAGGCAGCCCATCGACACTGAGCCCCCAGAGCTGAGAGGGTCTCCATCAGCACCTGAGGAGGAGGGGGGTTTGTCATAACTGCTGCAGTAAAACCATCTTATGTCAAAGGTCCCCCATTATACTGTTTTTCATCAATATATTATAGCTCTCAGATATATATACAAACAGGGTTGGGTTGCAACGGAATACATGTAACGGCGTTACGTAATCAGAATAAAAAAATCAAGTAACTGTATTCAGCTCGCGTTACATTTGAAAAACGAGTAATCTGATTATAGTTACTTTCGCAAACCTGAAGTGAATACATTTTGGATTACTTATTGGAATTATTGGTGGAAAGATTTCCTCACAACATTTAATATTCATTACTAAAGGTACAGCCGAATCATCACAGCGCACAAAACCTATTACCGCCGCAGATGGGCCAAAAAAGCGTTTGAAAAAAAATCGCGGGTCCGCTCGCTCTGAAACAATAACAACGAAACATGGAGGAACAAAAGTCTGCGCTTAAATCGCGTGTGTGTATATAGAGGTGTGTGTGGTTAAAACACATCAGCCAGCGGTCGCTCTTTAGCCTTACTAATGATTATTTCTGAAGGTAAACACAGTGAAGGCGGTGCGAAAGGCGGTGCGAAAGGCGGTGCGAAAGGCGGTGCGAAAGGCGGTGCGAGCTCGTCTTCTCAGAGGCTGAGTTAACCCTCCCGCTGCCTCCTGGCGCTGCAGAGATTTCATGAAGTGAAGCAGGTGTTCCTTCTATAAACCAGCTGCGAGCAGCAGATACTGTGAGAATCACAGACATGAATTCATAGATCAAGGCAGACTGGTGCACACACTCTCCTGTTTCGCCGATCAGGTGCTTAAACAAATATAGCTCTACACCCCTGGCCGAAATGTCCTTAAAATTAAGTCCGAGTTCGACATTTTAATTCATGTCCTGCCAACACTGGCAGGACAGAAGGCGACACGCCCTTTCTAAGCCGTGTCCCTCACTCCTCACATCCCAAGCTGCATCCCCAACACGTGTATTATGTTGTTAAATCGTTTCAGATGTGATGTTTCAGTTGTGCTCTTGATAAGCCATTAAAACAGTAAAAACATGTTCAGTTTCCTTTTGCTTTTTGTGTCTCCTGTTCACCAAAACATACCCATTTTAGATGGAAAAAGAAAGTAATCCAAAAGTAATCTAAAAGTAATCTGATTACGTTACTTTTTAAAGACACGTAACTGTAACTGTTCGGATTACTTTCAGAATCAGTAATCAGTAACTGATTACATTTACAAAGTAACCCTCCCAACCCTGTATACAAAACATGTCTCTGAAGTGTTTGGCTCCAAACACCAAACGGATCATTGCAGCATTACCCATAATCCCCTCTGTTTCAGCCCTGTTTCCAAAGTGCTGATTCTCTGTCTGTTACTTTAGATGAAAATAAGGAGCCCCTCCCCACGCCCCTCTGAGAGAGATTTGGTTAGAAAGAACACAATGGTGCTCTAGGACAGTGTTTCTCAAACTTTTCCATACCAAGGACCACTTAACCAATGAAAAAACACTCGCGGACCACCTAACTCCACAAATATCCAAAATCACAGTTTTACTTAAGCTCGCTCCATTACGGAGATATTCCTGCGAGAGTGCGGAAAACTTAAATATATTTATTTTTCAAAGGTGAAATTGTACCAATATACTCACGGACCACTAGGGGAGGATCACGGACCACCAGTGGTCCGCGGACCACACTTTGAGAAGCACTGCTCTAGGAGGAGATTCAGGTGATATGGTGGGGGGGGGGGGGGGGTTACCTTGGTTGCTGATTGGCTAATGGTTATCATAAAGCGACCAAAATCTGATCAGCTCATTTTCATTTATAGAAATGGATCAGGACAAAAAGAGAGGAATCTTTTGTCCTGAAACTTTTAGAATCTCTTTACACATGTTTATGTATACAAGACGTGGCAAGTGGATTTTGCATAATAGGTGACCTTTAAAAAAGGTGTGTGTGTTTTGCATTCCCACTCACAGCAGTCTGGGCAGTGATGTGGGTGCAGCCCACCACCTTGGCTCCAGCAAGGGGCTTCTCCCCCTGGGCTCGCTTCCTCAGAGCCATCAGGGCCGGCATCTCTGAAAGACACACGAGGGAGCGGATAATCAGCTGGATGTTTGAGGAATCCCAAACGTTTAATCCTTCATCGATAATCCATCGACTCATCCAGTTGAAGGAGTTACTGATGCTAACAGTGTGTGTGTGTGTGTGTGTGTGTGTGTGTGTGTGTGTGTGTGTGTGTGTGTGTGTGTGTGTGTGTGTGTGTGTGTGTGTGTGTGTGTGTGTGTGTGTGTGTGTGTGTGTGTGTGTGTGTGTGGCCTAGCATTACTATACTTGTGGGGACCTAAATCTGTTTACACAGTCATTAGGCAAGGCAAGGCAAGTATATTTATATAGCACCTTTCAGCACCAGGCAATTCAAGGTGCTTTACAACAATGAAAGACATTCAGACAAAGGCATGACTATTAGGCAATGACATGTATAAATGGTGTTTACGTGTTGGTTTTTAAAGGGTGTTCTCACTTGCCTGTCTCATATTTACACTGTAACATCAGTAATACAAACATATGGCCATTAGGATTTGGAAGGGAACTTGGTGATTTGATTAAGTAATCACTGCCGGATGTTTGGTTTACCTTGCTCTGCAATCTCAATCTCTCTGCGTCCGAAGTCGGCCTGTTTGATGTTTTTGATGCAGAAGTCTCCGTTGCCCTTGGAGTTCTTCTGCTGTTTGTCCCGGGGAGACGTCTCATCGTCAGAGCTGTCCGTGTACGACGCCGCTAAAAAAGAAACGTGCATAAAAACAACAGAACTGTCAGTATGTGACACACATAAAATAGGTAGAAAATTACCTTGTGTCGAATTGACTCATAAAACCAAAATATAAATCGTAATCATTTCTACTTATCTCAAACTACAACACATTTAAGGAGGTTTCCTATAGAGACTTTGTGAAGATGCCATTATTTACTTTTAACTGCCATCTGCTCACAACACAATAACGTGAGCCAAACTGAAATGTCTGCTCTATTTCTACTGAATGGTTCTGCTCGACTTCACTCACTGTGGGTTAGAGCAGGGGTTCCCAACCGCAGGTCTACGGGCCGCGGAGGTGTTACTGCCGGGCCGCGAAATAGCTGTGAGTTTATCGTAATATTTGCAGAATTATAAATATATAATTTTTTTTTATCATAATATTTTTTTCAGAAAGTGTTTAATTTCCGCACCTATACCAGTGATATTATTTCATCCAGTAGCCTGGTTCAACTTTCACTAGAAAACTGTTAAAAATGGCTTTTATGATGTTCCGAGGGATTAGGCGGCTCAGGTCTCAGCCTGGTTGTTCCTGGCCAGAGAACCACGATTTATCCGTCCAGAAAAAAGGTGAAAAAGTAGCCCCGGGCCAAAACTAGGCCAAGTGGAAACGCAACCAAAAACGGGCCCCGCACGGCTCGGCACGCTTAAAGCGAGCTACCCGCTGCAGTGGAAACGCGCCATTAAAGTACCGATGCACCCTTATTAGTTATCTTAGCGACTCCCATTGGCCTGATGATGACACACAGCACTCGGCGCCACAGCTTCAATGTCAGCGTGTTTACAACCGGCTTATGGATCAGTCGCATAAATCCTCTTCCCTTCACTCTCCTCGTCTCTTTTGGGATGCACTGATAAAAACGGAGGCGCTGGTTAATGCGGGCATTACATTCAGCCCACGGTCACGGCCATATCTTACTTTAATCTTCTGTTTTACTTTGTTGTAATCCCTTTAAAGCCTATGTATGTGTGTTTTCATACTGCCATGTGTTTATACCTCGACTTTGTTTCCATGTAAAGCACCTTGAATATCTTGCAGATTTGTTTTTATTTCTTTTCAACAGCAAGGAAATTCAGAGCTTTAAGGTTTCAAATTGCAGAAACAAACAAAATGCACTCTTGGTTTCTTTACTGTGAATAAAGCCTGTATTTTTCCTCAAGCCTGCAATTTGACTTTGGTAGGCCACAGATTTATTCTGCCCAGCACAGAGTTTAATTGATTATGAAGCCAAAAACTCCAGTCCCTTTCCAATATAAGACTGCAGTAGAATGTAAAGATGGTAAAATGTGCTTTAACACCTTTCCAATATAAGACTGCAGTAGAATGTAAAGATGGTAAAATGTGCTTTAACACTAAAAGGAAGCATGTCACTCACAGCAGCACATGGCCATGCAGAATGACCATGGATGGATCAGTAGCAGAACACACTGGGTACCTTGCCAGCACTGTAATAATACTGCAGTTAGAGAACATGCTGTACTGTGCCAGAAAGGAAAAGGGCTTTAAAGTAATAATCCATGAGTCTACCATTTTCTTTTGAAACCCCCCATCCGTACTGACAGGAAGAAAGGGTGGAGGTGGGAGGGGGGAGTGTGAGGAGAGGAGATCATGAGGGTGGATGCACCGATACGGCAAAGGATAGTGTCTGGGACAAAGCCAAAGACACCGAGCTGGTAAAGATAAAGACTTGGAGGAGAATATACTTGACCCATTCTGAGACTTGGGGATACTACTATAACACTACTTGATATCTTCCAATCTACCAGCCAGAACTACAACTGTTATTTTAGATTCACTGTTCAAATGTAACTTGGTGTGCATTAAAAATAGCTATCCATTGTGAGGAATTGTACCCTTCAACAATTTCAGATAAAAGGACAAACAGAAAAAGTCAGATTTCTCTTTTCTTTCTGGGCATTCGTCCAGAACCGACGCAGTTCGAAGAGTAATACAAGTTCTCCTGTTAAACTAATGTAAACCTGCACTCATGCCTCTTGTACTTTTATCCATTTGAATGGTTTTGCTCTTAGCCAATCACCGCAAGTGACGCAGCTACGTGTGATTGGCGCCCACTACAGCAGCAGCTATGGGGAGAAGAAGTGGTTGAACTTTACGCAATTACATTACAGGTTAGACGCTTTTATCCACATAACATATTATCCACATAACATATTGTATTATCAGTAGCAACATTCTTCTTGTGTGCAGTGAGATTAAGTACCTTGGTCATTATATCTCTGATGATGTCTTTGTCATCTGTGAAATCATCAGACAATGCTGAAAGTGTATGCCCACGCAAACATATTAATGCGGACATTTCACAAGTGCTCTGTAGATGTCAAGGTATCACTTTCTGTACTTGAACACGGCTCACCTGTGGAGTAACTACAAGGCTAGCAACATGCAAAAACTAAAAGTTGTATACAATGATGCGGTTGCTGCTGAGGGTACCAAGATGGCACAGTGCCAGCCAGCTGTTCGTTAACTTGGGGGTACCTACCTCCTGTACCTGTCAAGCCCTTTTAAGAACTGTAATGTACAAATTCATGTGTCGCCTAGAAGAGTCAGACAATCATGTTATCTCGATTTTAATTAACCCTGTGAAGAGTTCTACTCGGTTCTCTTCCATGATTTGGAGACATTGGCGCAACAGCCTCTACAGACAGTGAGCATGTGTGGCTAGCTGTCATTGGACTGATGTGATGTTTTTCATCTGTTTTTTTTGTTTATTGTTGTGTATTTTGTCATTTTGTATGTGATCCGAACACCAACGCACTAGTCCACTGCGCCACACGCCAATTAACTGCTTCCATTCACAAGATTGGTATAAAAAAAATAGACCAAAAAAAACAAGAACTCTATTAGTATTGGTTTAATTTTGAGGGTAATGGTGGCAGGTAAGGACCACATTTCCATATTGTTCTTATTTTCTATTTTGTAGTCTTGTAGCCCTAAAAGAAACTGCACTTGAGGCAATTTCTTCAGACTTTCTGGAGCCACAAAGAGGTAAAAATGTGGTAAAAATGAATGACATATATTAGTATTTCACCGTAACAAATCTAAAATTCTTACATATACATTTTCACAAAACAAAATTAACACACACACTTTTTTCCTCTCATTCAAAACCACAACCTTAAGAGGAACCTTTTATAATCCTAATCTAAACCAAAGTGTTCCTGGGAAAAGTACTCCTGATGTGTTCGGTGTGTCCTCTGCACTGTGGGAACCATCAGAAAAATGAGAGGCGCTCCAGTGAGGGAATTATGGGAGAAGACAGGGAATCAGCGGACAGGGTGGGAGAAAAAAAGAGAAAGAGGATAACACAGGTGGTTCAAAGGGGCGATAATAGGGCTGCACATGTTTCTGAGAAAGAAAACGTAATGTTGGCAGCACTGACGCATTTCCATTTGAGCAAAGGCAAACAACAGTTGTCAAATAATTGAGCGAGATAAATGCAGGCCGTTTGCCCCAATAATGAACTTAATATCTAGTGAAATAAATCCAGATCTTTAGTCATGATCAGACCGCCTCTTGGAGGGAGGTGAGAGGAGAGAAGCAAAGAGAAAGAGTAGAGAAAGATTGAAAACAGGAGAACACAAGATGTGTGTTACAGGGGGATTGGAACAAATCCAAATCTCACCATAAAAAGGGGACCCTACACCGACGGGCCAACGTTGATCTTAGACCAGTAAAGTGAGCACAGAGCTGAATTCAACAAGCATATCATTAAAACAAAGAGTAATACATTTCAAGCCTGATTTTTCACTTCCTGAAAGAAAGAATGGCATGGTACTTTTTAAATCAGCTGACCCCGTTTGGTAATACCAACCCTAAAACAAATATATGGTGGCCAGCAAACATGCCGGTGCGAGGTCACAGGACCAATATATTTAATCATTTCTCAGCAAGAGTATTATACACTCACTATATTTTCAGCATCCATCTCATATTACTGGCTGAAACTCCATTTGTCCATCTGCCATCCATCTGTTTGTCCATTACATTCTGCCACTGGACACGACGCCATCCAGGCAATACAGACTAAGTGATCACGTACATGACCCTGACACACAGCAGGGACTCTGAACGCAGGGTTATCAGCAATGTGTGCACACTGCTTAATCGGCTTCAATTTTGGATGCTCTGTGCAGAACAGGATTATTAATATTAGAGTGCGCTCTCGAAGCGCTAAAGTCAGTACTTTTCTTAAGGGTTTGCCTTTTTTAAAGTTAAAGTTTGACATTTTTGGAAAAACAGCATTCTTATCTGTTGTGCTTTAGTGACACCTTATTGAGAAAAGTCCAGGAAGTAACAAAATAATCCAGCATTACTTTCCCCTAAAACCGCAACAAGATTGTTGTATCTGTTGTTGTACCAATTAACAAACACTCTTGAATAATGTTTAACCTGTGGGCTTAAGAGCAGCTGGCAGAACTTTTTTAGAGAAGCTGTTTTCCTCCATTTTCAGCCTTTAGCGCCTACTTTCCCTTGTTTACCTGTCTCACTTGATCCCAACTAGAAAGTACAATCAGGCCAAGCAAACAGACTTCCAAGGGAAAACGCTTCCTTCATCTCTGGTGTCGTAAAAAACAACCGTCATGGAAACATGTCCACCGGCGGTGTGATAAGTTGTGGGCTGTTGGGATTGAGCAACAGGAAGTGTCTACCTGAGCTGTAGCTGTCTGTGGAGGACTGGGAGATGGAGCGGGACAGGGAGCGCCGGCCGATCTTGGAGGGCCGCTTGGTGAACTCCTGCTTCTGGTCAGCAAACTGGATCTGTGGGTGGACGGAGCAAAAAGGGACAGAGATCAGAGCGCGGAACAGATTTTACAGCTGCATTGGTTAAGATCACATAAGAAACGTGTTATTTTTGTCAATATGAATGATCAAGTGGGCACATGTATAAGGGTATAAGGGTCTGTGTCCAAATAGTGCATTTTTCTGGCAGAAAGGCACTGGGAGAAGCCTCCTCAGTGATTCATCGAAAAATATACCCTAGAGACTATTTTTGTTGATATCTTTACAACACGTCACCGCTGTTGTATGACATTTGCCTTGGATTGCATGATCCGTTTGTGCTACTATTTTCCACTTTGACATTGTTTTTTTTCACATCTAACCTTAAGGTTCTTGCTCTCACACTTTTAATTAATTAGTGAGCTTCGTGGCTCAGTCTGAAAGCCTTATAGTGGGAAGGACGATCCGTGTCTTTTAGAGTTTCTGTCTAAAACATTCTGTCAAAAATAAGCTTTTTCACAAATGTCTACAGGCGTGTTCTGAAAAGTTGAAATACTTTATGCTGCTACTTATCTTGCTGGATGTAGCACTTTTTCACGAGGCAACCCCATTCAGCGGCATGTGCTCTGTTCTCATTGGAATCAATTGAAAAAAGTTGTATATGGACCAGGTATCTCTTACTTCTTTCAAATGACCACAAGGTTTTGTAGACATACAGTTATTGTAGCAAACACTCTTGTAATATGGGAATTGGGGCTGTCAGTAGACTTACAGAGAACATCTACTTTGTATGACTTTTTCTTTCTTTCTTTATGTTGCGTCGATGCAAGGACGGCAGCATAAGCGTTTTTTTTAAAGATATAAGGTTAACGATAAAAAGAAAAGACAGAATATTGGCAGTGCCGTCTGCAAGAGAGTAGTTGAGTTCACTCTGACTTTAAAAGATAATGAAGACAATGGGGCCATTATCAACCCGGTGACAAGGCCACACAGCAGACACAAGGTACAACAGTTCAGCCGGGTCTGTGAAATACGTGGCTGTATGGTCTTATTAACTGTAGCCAGGTCACAAACGGACCATGACTCTATCGCATTGTTAATCTTTTTCCGTTATTAGAGTCAATAGCTTGGTGCATTATAACCCATGTACTGATAACATTAAGAGTATGAATAGCTTACTTATTCCTACCATTACAAAAAAACATGCGACAACAAAACGTGTAAATGGGGTTCGTGAAGAGGAGCATGAAAGTGTGTCTAACTGAGAAAAGCTTTTGAATGACTTCAAATTCACCAATGCCACACAGACGGAGGTGGTGAGCCGCTTTAGAGAGAAGCAGAATGAGTCCGTGCTATTCATTTTTCACCGTCCTCATTGTCCTGGTTTGAAAAGGACCGTCCTCGAGTACAATACAAGCAAATATGTTCAGGTTTTACTCAAAGAGAAATTGCAGGATTTCTGTACTATACTCCTCTAAGGACCCAGCTCACGAAGAACATCGAGTGAACTAGAGGTCTCACACCGTTTCATGAGAAAAAGTTGTATACTTTTGATGATGGAATATAATAATGTCTTTTCTCTCAGGTCTGTGAGCGATTTCTTAGAGGGACCATATACTGCTGATGTTCAGGTTTCTTTTGTATCTCTACTGGGACATGTCTCCATGCTGTTCAAAAAGGTCTTTATTTGTCTCATTCTGCCTGTGCTGCAGCACCTCTTTTCACCCTCTGTCTGAAACCAGAGCCCAGTCTGCTCTGATTGATTAGCTGGCCGGCTCTGTTGTGATTGGTCAACAGCTTAGAGATGTCCCGCCACTTAGCAGGAGCGCTAGCCAATCAAAGCACGAGTGTTACGTAGTGATGTCACTATAATAAAAAGTAAACAAAGGAGTCCAATCGAGGCGTTTCAGAAGGGGAGTGCGTAGGAGAGAAACTCTGGGATGTAAGCCTTTTCAGACCATTTACATTTACAAAAAAACACACTACAGGGAAGTAGGGCTGTGCATCTTCACTGGTCTCACGATTCGATTACTATTATCCCGTCAACGATTCGATTCAATTCGATATCCCGATGCATCACGATTCATACCAATGCGTTGCATCCTCAATTTTCTATATTACTGCACATGGCTTATTTTTCATCAATGCATACATGCAGTAAATACATATGAACTCTCTTTTTATTATTTAGAAAGTGCTTCAGAAATCAATAACATAAATGTCTTGACATTAATTTATAAACCAAAATAAATGAATTGTATAGGTCTAGCCTCCCTATATCTGTGTGTGAAGTTGTTCCATCCTCAAAAACAAAAAAATAATGCTTCTGCAGTCTAGCTGCAGCTTCTAGCCACGGTCTGCTGTTAAAAAAAGAACACTGAATGTCCTGAATGTGGCATCACACACAGGACTTGAGTCTGAACACAGCAGACAACAGGAGTATTTACAACAGCATATAACAACTAAAATACTGCATGTGGGTGCACACTCACATTCTCTGTCTTACTGTTAAATCAATCCCATGAATGTATGAGATTAAATTAGCTTCATTATATCTCAGTGATTAATAAAGTTTCTATCGGGTCACGATCAGCCTGTCACTCATTATTTTCAGGGAGGGGGCGGGGCTTGGAGGAACAGAGAGGAGACGGTGATCGCGGAAGCTTTTTTCCTCCTGCCTTCACAAACTTTACACACGTATATATCGTCTGAAAATTGCTAAAGGACATTCATACTCTGCAATCCAAGACTTAATTAAATCCACCAAAAACCTGACATGATTGTAATGCAATTATTTTTGAAAAACATAAATCCCTGTCTGTGTCTCTGAGCCGCAGCGACACGGAGTGATTCAGAGAGGGTCCTTCTGCTGTTGGTTCTGGACTGGTGTTGTTGTGTTGGTGGATAAAGCAGACTGCTCCGTGTTCGGTGTTGCTGTGCCGCTGTCACGTCTGTTCCCTGATCTCTGCGTCACCGACCGATTTGATATTAAAGTGACAGAAAAAAAAAACGTTATAGTAAAGCCGCGGCCGGAAAATCAGGAAGCAACGTTACTACGCTATAACCGATTATGTTCCGTCACTGCATCGATACCGAATGGTCCACGTCCGCATCGCACCGTAGAAACGATTATTTTGAACACCCCTACAGGGAAGGGAAGATCCCAAAAATCACAATAAGGCCTCTGAGACATATGTCTCAATCAGGAGACTTCACTCAGTACATTGCAATGTCGTACACTGAAGAATTTGGATGTAGCATGTGAGTTTTGACGGCATCATCCGGGCACTCGCGGCACACTGACGCTCGTTTCTCAATATGAACAAATTCAATACAGCAAGTGTAAGTACAGAAGTCTGTCGAATTATGAGGGGTCAAATGCCAATATTGAAACAAACAAACTGTTCGTCAAATGAGGGCGACCTGAGCTAACATTACAAACATGACATGACAGAGCCTCCCTAAAGAGGCCTAGTGTGCCTTATGTAAGAACTTCACAGAGGACGGCTAATGGGGGCAGCAACACTCTGGTCCTTTTCTAGTACACTCAATAGTAGTGACTCCGCAACATGTAAAAAAGATCATTTTACAAATGCTGGCTTCTTTTCGGTAAGGTTATAATGTGAAGTTCATTAAATCTACATTTTAGAGGACCCGTCACCTTCCACTCATGTGTGTGTGACTGTTCAATTGGCCTGCAGGGAAACCAAATGGTACAGTAGCTAAAACGTGCTTTTCTTCTGGTGGAAAATGCAGTAGGAGTAACATGGTTGTGCGATACTGGGAGAGAAGCCAGGAGCAGAGACCCCACCGAGGTGGACTGTGACGTTTGGCAAGAGTGACTCGGACAGCTTGTTCACACTTGTTTACGACGCTAGTAGTCCGGTACAAATGTGTGTGCAAAGGGTAGATACTAGTTCCCGATGTTACTAAGCAACTCTGACAGTTTAAAACATTGTGCTCTTCTGACACGCAAAGTACTAAAAACACAAAATAAGGAACTACCCTGTCTCTGATTTTCTTTTCATGTTTTTATATTAAAAATCAAGTACACAGACTTAGAAGAACCCTCCCCTCCTGATTATGACGCCTTTCACAACTGTATGTGAAGTTAAAAAAGGAAATTCACACCATGATACCTCGAGAAAATGCCTCACATGTTAAGCAACAGGTCAGTTAAGTGGATTAATTTATAACTCAAGCTTAAAATATGAACACTTTGATTTGCTTTCTTCCTAAGATCTATAGGACAGATTAGATACCACTCATAAAGGTCAGCCACAATTAGTGTTCCATTTATGAGCTGGTTGTAGGAGTAAGCTTTAGTCATATTTAATTCATCGTTGTAACTCAAAATACAAGCCCTAATGCAGCACCCGATATAAAACTCAAGGAATAGCCGATCCAGGAGATCACACAGACACACTCAGAGGCTTGGTGTTCCATCTGCTTATCTTACTCATGATACTATACAGTTATAACCTAAATGCTATAAATGATACATGATACATAATCTGTCCTGGTGTGTGCCTAATCAGCACGTGCTGTGTGTGTGTGTGTCCCAAGAGAGAAGGGTTACTTGCCTTTTTAATTTTAAATAAACAAGCTACCATCAAAGGCTACGGATTTCTCTCAACCCAGATTATTAACAAGATCTAGAAAGAAACCTCTAACCCAGGGGTTCCCAACCTTTATTGTGCCAAGGACCGGCAGATACATTAAAAAAAAAATCGCGGACCGGTTGTCAATTTTAACTGATTTTAATATTTACTCACCACCAGCAGGTAGCAACAGAGTCTAACATCCTGAACAAATACTAGAACAATATGCATCCAAAACATATTAACAACGTTTAAAAAAGAACCGGTGTAGTTTTTTGGTTTTTCGGAAAAACTGAAAACCAAAAAACCGAGGTTATTCAGTTTTTAAACCAAAACGGGAAAACAGATAAATCAACGTTTTGGTTTTGTTTGTATGATTTACGGATAATCGTGTGTGTGTGTGTGTGTGTGTGTGTGTGTGTGTGTGTGTGTTACATTTTGTACAGCTGACACCCGCTGGATCTGAGGTAATGTCTGTATAAATAGTAAGTTGAGAAAATCAACAAATCTAAGAAATGAACAACAAACAAGTTAAAAGCTTGGATTTGGTAGCCAATGCAAGTTACTTTTCTCTTCGACAGAGCAGCTTGAAATTACTTCATTTTAAAAACAAATCAAAATAAAAAGCTCAATAGTTTTCTACAGAAGACCAATGTACATGTGAAGTTCAAAATGCAAAGCTCCCTGTGCATTTCAGCTGCACTCAATGAGCCTTTGGCATGACTCACAAAAGGGAAAAAGTTAAGCTAAAATGTTTCCACGTCCGTGCAAAAGAACAAGTGTCGAAAACCTTAGTGGATTAGAGCTTTGGCAAAACATCAGCAGTGAATGACGTCTTGAAAGAGTAAAACAGTGTTTAAAAGTTAACCGGACTGCAGTAACCACACACACACACACACACACACACACACACACACACACACACACACACACACACACACACACACACACACACACACACACACACACACACACACACACACACACACACACACACACACACACACACACACACACACACACACACACACACACACACACACACACACACACACACACACACACACACACACACACACACACACACACACACACACACACACACACACACACACACACACACACACACACACACACACACCCCGAGATGGTTGAATGGCTCACATGTTCATCCAAGCAACACGTGTGGAGTTAATGGCATGTTAGTTGCCGCCCAACATAGGGTTAAAGGGAATTAGTTACTTATTAAATGTGCACACATCATTCTATTTGGAAAACAAGAATCTCCTTCTCAGGTTTTACATGCCGTCAGCCAAATGCTTCACATTTAAATATAATGCTTACATTTGTGGCGACACCAACGCGGCATGTGTGTATATTCAGCTGCAGATACAAGATGGTATTTGATGCTGAAGACATACAGCGAGATGGTATTTGATGCTGAAGACATACAGCGATGTCTTCACAGCTGCAGGGTGTCCACTCTGAACATTAGGGTTTCTCAAAATAAAAGTACCTGACTCCACAAATCTAAAAAAAACATTTGTTTCGCTGTATGAGCTTTTCCTGTGCTTATTTTTATAGTGGATCCACACCAGAAGAGATTCATCTTCTGTATGTTTCCACACATGTGTCACAGGGGAACCCAATCCTAATCAAACACAAAGGGGTCATGGGATGAAGACCCCAGCAAGCAAGCTGACAATGGGCCTCTTCAGCTGTCAGCATGTCACTACTGACAGTGGGTTGCAGCCTTAAATGCAAACCACATTGAAGACATTTGCAACCAAGTAGTTTGATTTTGTTTTTGTGTATTAGCCAATGGCCTAATTGAGTAAGACACCACTTTGTCAGCCAGTTATGACCCCCATTATTGGACTGGTCCACGGGAACATCAAATTAAACCTCATAAACGTTCATGTGCTTGTTGGCCATTTAAAATGAACCTTCATCATTGTTCGCAGATTTCCATGCTTTAGAAAATTGAGATCTGATCATTGGCACAAAATGGCAAGCTCGTTATTGCTTCATTTGCTCTGATGCACCCAGACGCAATCATCAGCTCTTCACAGTATATAGTATCACCTTGAACCTGGTCGACAGGGGCATGGGCGCGTAGGGTTGGGAACCGAAACTCAGTTCCAGATGAGAACCGATAAGAAAATGCCGGGTACCAGGTACCCATACAAAATACACAATTTTGGTTTTGCTTAACGGTTCCTAAACGCGGTAAACCCTGTATTCCACCGGGTCCGTCTGTGCCGCGGCGACCCGGTGGAATACAGGGGCGGACTGGCCATCTGTGTGTTCTGGAGAATCACAGAACGGCCGGCTCGGTTCGCTGACGGCCGGCACTGCCCTTATTTTTTTTTTTTAAACGGCATCACGTAAGTTGCGCTGACAGGCGACTGAGGTCCACAGTCTCCCCGCAGCGAGGCTCCCCCCGCCCTCCCGTAGACAGTTCACGTGCTCAGTCACTTCATAACACCAAAGATGGATCGCGGTAAACGCTCTAAAGTGTGGCTCCACTACACTAAAAAAGACAAGGCACAGTGCTATGCCTGTGGCAAGTTAATAGCTTGCCACAGGCATAGCTCAGTTAAAATAAAGCACAGCTATTGTGTAATAAATGTGTATTGCATGTATTTTTTTAATTTGTAAAAATGTCAGTTAAAGCTTAAAAGATTAAAGATATTTGTGTTATCTAAACGTTTGACCTCTTTCTTTTATAAATTTGGAATCTAAACGGGGAATCGATAAGCAGAACCGGAATCGATACATTTCAGACGATACCCACCCCTATGTTATACACTCAGCTAAATGTTTCTCATTCATGTCTTTGTTTGTCTCCTCTTGTTTTATTCACTTCAGCAAAAGAGAGGATAAAGTGAGGAAAGCAGAATGTCAATATAATGAAGACAAAATAAGACACGCCTTGTCTTTCATCATTAAATCAAATTGGGAAAAAAAGAAACACTCCCACAAACATTGATATTTATAGCACCTCAAGGCAGCCTTTCAAGCTGCAGGACATCTATAATTACTGCCCTTTAGACGGAAAATCATCCATCAACACGGACAGCTGTCTGTTTCTAGACCTGCACCTCAAAGACCTGCCACAGACCATTAAAGGCCACATCATTCAACCCACCTCCATCGCTTAAAAAAAAAACAGGAGCCATTGTCCAGAGAGACTAAATTGAACGTAAGGAAAGGTACACGTCTAATGCTTAATGCCCCTTTCACACCAACGTGGTTCCAGGGCCAGTTCGGAGCTGGAGCTTGAAAAGCACCGTTTTTTCCTGTTCACACGGCAGCGGAGCCGCCTCTAAGCTCCGGAATCCGGTTTGTTTCAAGCACCAAAAAGTTCTCGGTCTAGAGAGCAAGCACCGCATACGTCACGCTTACGTCGGAGGCGGGGGCATCAGTTTTACCATAGTAATTAATGCTGCAAAGCTGGGTATTTTGAGCTTGGTGCATGCAGAGGCTAACAACAGCTAGCTCTAACGCCATCGAATAGGACGTATATTTACCTTCTTTCTCCTACGGAATCGTTGTTGAAGTTGATGATGATGATGACTGTAAAGAACTTTTTAATGTAGCATGTAACAACTGTAAAGTCGGTAGTAAAGTCGTCCCATTTCTTCCATTTCAAAAAACCAAAACGAGTAGCGCTTCAATACAATCGGTCATTGTTGTTGTTGTCGATGTGAGGGGTTTCCGCGCGGTTTGGATTTATGAAGCAGGCACGCAATCGGTTACGTCATGACGCAAACGATGACGCAATGACGCAGCACCAGTCGGGCTCTGAGCGGTGTGAACAGAACGGGAGCTGAACCGAAGAACCGGTTCCGAACCAGAAAAGCTCTAGCACGGAGCTAGGACGGGAAAAGCCTTGGTGTGAAAGGGGTATTACACGTCGTTTGTGTTTATCAAAATAATGTCAGCACAATTTATTTCCATGACTAAGAAAACAAAGGCTCTTTATGATATATTGAATCGATTTTAGCCGATTCTGTCTGTACCGTTATTGCACCCAACAATTTATCAAAAATCTGATCGATATTGGAAGTCTCATTCTGCACTTTCAAGATGCATGATCACGTTTTTCCTGCACATCTGGTTAATTGCATACTAAAATATAGTTCATAGTATATACTGTATACGGATTATTTCACGCATTTATCATGTGAATTGTTATTTTGCTAAACTAAACAAATTGTGTTACGTGACAGCATTCATCAAAAGTCTGGCAATTTATTTATCAAGCAGTTTCAAACCCATTCATTCAAAATGCAAGGACATTTAAAAACTTTGAAGACATCACATAAAGATGTAAGATATTCTATGGTTTTCAGGCGACTCGTATGGAACCATGTGGGTTAATTTCCCACTTCTGTCAAAGTTTACAAGCTTGTGTTTTGAGTTGATGCAATGTAACCATAGGAATGTAACGTACAAAGTTTGTTAAGTATTTGACACATTTTAAAAGCTATTAACATTGAGAAGGAATTACAGGACTAAGAGCGGCAGTGACCTAAGGATTAATATTTCTCAGGATTTGTTGTTCCTGAAATAAGTTTTTAGTCTGTTGCAGAAAAGCTGCTTTCTGTAGACCTCTTTTAGCCTGTATCTGAATCAGGAAAGAGAGAGGCACTAGAGGAAAACTAAACCAGCAGAGACCTGTGGCAAGGTCCTTTGTGGGGAAACCTAAAGGGAGAGAGGGGAAGGAAGTGTTCTCCATAAGGCCCATTGGGAAGCTGCTCTATGGGGGAACACAGCCTCCGTCGCTGGCAACACAACCTGGGCTCCAGCCAAAGGACTCACAGTCAGAGTATATGTGCCGAGACTTGGTATTAAGGAACAACACCAGAGAAGGAGAGGATTGTATAGCAATATGTCATCATTACTTGGACAATATATTACAACCACAGTCCTTATGATAATTTAATAACAATCTCATTGTGTAAATATGTTATGGTGAAAGCATCAAACCTACAACGTCAATGCAACATCGGCATTAAGTCAAAAAAGATGACTCTTTATAGGAGTGAACATTTCTCAGAAATAACTAATTAGTAATGAGTAATTAAAGTATGCTTTGGTCATACCAATACATGTTTGGGGCATCTGCTGAAGAAAATGCACTAGCCCTTTATCAACACTGAAACCGTACCAAAACGCAATGTACTATTTTCAATGTTAACTGAAAACTTGGATCGCTACAGTATGTTGAGTGTCAACACCTTCTTTGTTCTGGAAAGCTTGCACAGAACAGGACATCTCATATTACCTGACAGACACAGAGTCAGTGTGTGTGTCACTGATGGGAGGATGAGTGTGTTGTCAACAAGTAGCTCAATCAGGCTTATGATATGATTTCCTACAGATATCCAGGGTTAAAAGCCTCAAAGGATTAATTAGACAGTCACTTTTTCCAGGTCATACATTTTTTTATAAACAACATGACCACTAATAAGACAACTGTTAAAGTTTATGGTGTACAAACTTTGCACCCACAGGCAAACAGCCAGCGTTTGGCTCTAATGCTTTTCCACAGGGAGTCCATAGCAGTAGAAGAGCTGCTGATGACTGAACAAAAGTTCAAACGAGAACACACAGAGATGAGACAGGCCAAGTGCAGGGAGGGTTACTCTCAAATCAAAAGGGCCAATGGGCTTTTAATAGCTTGATGTTATGATGTCTGCCAACAGAACTCAAAAGTGAGTGATGATTTAGAAGAAAAGAAAAAGGGCTACGGGAAGAGGAAAAGAGGAGCGTGTCCTGTTAATGGCTTAATGCTATAAACAAATGATTGGAAATATCCACAAAGCTAAATCCTGGAAGTGCTTCTGCCACGCTGTCCAAAATCTGGGAGTCATTTATGGCGCGTTTCCACTGCAGGCCTCGCTCGGTTTGGTTAGGCTTTATTAGGCGCGGCTCACTTTAATGCTGCTCTTCCATTACAGTTTAGGAACTGGGGCAGTTACTATAGTAACGCAGTGTAGGCGGAGCCGTGACGTCATCTTCAATGAGAGCCCCAGAAAAACCACACAGCCGTTAGCTCTTAGCACTCAGAGTTCACAGCTCCTCATATCTGTTCAGAAACTAGACACAAGTTAAACAAGTACAAACCACAGACTGCCTGTGTCATGGCGAATACAGTCGCTGGTTTATTTATGTCTGTATAGGCCGTTGTTGTGAGTGTGGACGGTCGGAGCATATATAACGTTAGCTTAGCCAAGCTACATTTAGAAAACACGCATTTTAAAAAGGTGTTTCTCTGTCGTCTGTCTGCAGACTTGTCAAAGCATTAATTCATGGTTTTTACTAACCGGTATCAGTATGTTGTTACTTCGGCATCATTTTGAAACGTGTATTACAATTAAATCACGATCAAATATGTTCATCTTGTTGTAGTTGTAGCCCCCTTGCCAGCGATTCTCTCTCAGCCCGACTCAGCCTGGTTGTTCCTGGCCCTAGAACCACGATTTAGTCGGGCCAGAAAAAAGGTGAAAAAGTAGCCCCGGGCCAAAACTAGGCCAAGTGGAAACGCAACCAAAAACGGGCCCCGCACGGCTCGGCACGCTTAAAGCGAGCTACCTGCTGCAGTGGAAACGCGCCATTAGAGTGAAATACAGGCCTGCAAAAGTGAAAATGTTCTGACAGAGAGGAGAAAAATAATAAGAGGCCTGAGTCCTTTTGTTTAGCTACCTTTTATGTGGACACGAGAGGCTACTGGACAAAGTAGGACACGTCTTATTTCAGATTTCCCACACGCAACACTCTGCAGAGGCTTGTTTGTGCTTTTACTCCTTTCATTTGAGCCATTTCACTCCTTTTCAAATGCCCCCTTCTTCCTTCCTGACACTCTCCATTATACAAGTTGGAGAGTAGAGCAGAGTTTCATTATGTCCATGTTATGAAGCCGTTGCTTGGCGGGCGCATCAAAGAGTGGTTCACTGTTAATGTGATGTAATGTGTTTCTCAAATAGTATTCCTGGATGACCATTGTGCAAGAAAATCAAAAGCAGACGGAGAGGTGCTAATGACTTTCTTCTTCTGCCTTTCTGTCAACCCGCCACAGCCCTTTTCACAACTTCCCTGCCTCCCTAATGAAGCTAGATCAAACACAATCCACTGGCCTGTGATTCAACTCGCACAGCGTCTATGTTTAGGGATGAAAGAAGGACAGACTGAATTGTATAAAGCGTCAGATTGGTGGTTACAAAAAACCATGTTTCTTAGAATTATTTACCAAGTTGTGGAGCAGTTGAGATGTAAGCCATGCTTTAGGGGTTTCTATAATAACCTCCATCATGAGTACTGTAAAAGCCATATATCTACAAAAGAAAAATGCATAAATTACATTTCTATTTTTGATGCATTTTTCCATATAATGGACAGACTGAGATCCATGCCTACAACTTTAATGTGTTACTGTTGTGTTATCATTTAACAGTTCTAAGCACAGTCCATTAATCCCACTGAACAGCAGGGGGGCAATGTGCACATTTACCCCGTCGCTGTTCACCTTTTGTCTGAGTAATAGCTAATTTAGCTTAACTTGCATTTTCTGAGTCACAAGTCAAGTTATTGGCTAACACTTTACAAACACTTTCAAGCAGTAAAACCTCAAGTCAAAGCTCAGAGAAGAAACAAGAAAGACAGACAAATAGATAATCACTTCATCTTCAGAGTGCATGCACACGTTACTAAAGTTTGCCTGTCAGTGTATGCCTCTAATGTGAGCCAGCTATTATGACATTTCCATACAAGGGTCAATATGGTGGGGGGTCCCAGTACTGGACTACATGCAATTTTCGAAGAGTTTTCATGCAACATATGAGAAATCCAACAGGCGAGTCTGCGTGCACAGTGAGAGGAAATAAAAAGTAGGCCACGAGTACAAGAAAATCCTGAAAGGGAAGGTGGCTGCTCCAGTTGTAGCTCAATGATCCGCCTCTCATGTAATAGTAAAGACTAGCTAACCAATAAAAGAAAGAGAAGCAGCTAGTGTGAGGTGTTGGTGATGTGTCTGTGTGCGTATCAGCGCGCAGCTTGCTGCCCTGAGGGTGGCTGTGATGTAAGAACGAGTCCTGATGATTTATATAAGTACCCACACACACACACAAAGTCTGGTATTCAGGTGCAATAAATGTCTGTTATGGGAAGAGAGCGCCACAATTTGCTTTGTTATAAACTTGATAAATAAATCAATTCTACACCAGTTGCATTAAGACAACCCATTATTAAAATGTGACCCATTATGAACTGGTGAAGGAATAAGTCCCAAACTAGGAACCTAGTCAGCATGTTAGCACTTCTGGTTTCCCTCTGCTTATCCAATAAGAGAGAAGCTAACAAGATTTCCCCCTTTTTTTAAGTAAAAAAATACAGCTTTTCTGTGCGTGTTGAAAACGGCATTTGCTAATTGGCTCAAGTGGCTAAATGAGACTACTAAATGTCATCATGCGGAGCATTAGCCACTATTAGCTTAGCGTTGGTAGTTAGTCATTTACGTCCGGCAATTGCATGTATGCTTTAACTATTATAAAAGCGGTATAAATATCTGGATATCATAAATGTTTCTGTGTCACAGATCTTATTTTCTGCATCATTCCAAAAAAGGGAGCCCTTGCAATGCCAATTTTGGAGTCGCCCTACAAAGATATGTCATCACTGGACCATTCTATAGAGTACAGTAAATGAGATTGAGCTACATAAATACTAAAGCCTGACCCGTATGGAAGTTTCGTTTTGGGACAGTGACACGAACGATGGTTAGCAGTTAAGTGTACTATGCCAATGGAAAGCAGTATTCAGTGACCTGCCTACAAGTATTTATCACCCATTACCCGATTTCTTAATGCTCATGTAAACAACATATCCCGAATATGATCATAACCAGGATAAGCCTCATAAACGGTTTATTCATGTCCATGTAAACAAACTCACTGACTGTTACAGCCTTAAATAATCCTACTGCTGGTGTAAAACTATGGAAAGTATGCAGGGCCATCTACACCGAGCACTGGCCACTAGAACAATCCTCGTCCTTGTGATATGGTCTGATATTCACTGTTAAAGTCAGGGACACTGATACCAAAAGGAGGACAGGCAATGGATGATGGGGCTTAGTGACAATGTAAACCCTACCTACTTCTCAACAGAGAGGGGTGAAGCCCACTCACTCCAGGCTCTCTCTAACTTTGTGCTGCTCGTTCACATGCTTTTCCCTTCTTATCAGCTGCAGAGTGCCAAGACTGCAGGCTTCACATGTCATTCAAGGACAAGCTTTCACTGGGTCGCTGGTATCAAAAAATAATTGCAATATGCTCAAGAAAGATCTTTCTGTAACTAGGTCAGCTCCAGGTATGTGGTTTTCCCCTTAAATTAAATTACTACTTTTAAAATGGTATCTCCCCTTCTCATATAGACATTTCTGTAGTGTGACAGGGTCTTGTTGCTTGAGTAAACCAAACCGAACTAGGGCACAGTTTGGAGCCCCAAGGCTTAGTGATCAGAGCTAATGACGTTGACAGCAAAGTGATCAGCAATATCGATCAGATCGTTTAGAAATATATTGTTTCCGACCCTATAGGGTGCTCAAATCAGAGAAAAAACAATGACAGCATGCAGCAGATGCTGGATCAACAATGCAGAGGCTTTTATGTGAATTAAACAAAAGTTGTATAAAATCCATCCACTCCTATATTTACCACTGCATGCTTTTTGTTATATTCGTCACTTTTTAAAAAAAACATTCACTTAAGAGTAAAATCCTTTCACATAATTAATTAAATGGATTGTTACTGTCAGACATTAAGCTAAGGGAAACCTCCCATAAGCTTTAAAGCAAAACGAAAGATTTAACAGCTAAAAAATAGACTCAAAAATAAAAGTTGTCTGTTTCTTCCCGACTCTTAAAATCGCCAATTATAGCCAAGTCTCCCTTTGGGGAAGGTATCATTTCATTAAAAGCCACACAGACCCAGGTGATGCTGGTCTTTTTTTCAAATAAACCTATTAAGGGTGTCAACGATCAATGTTTAATAAGGACTGTGAAGCAATTCTTCATCGGTTATTAGGCTGGATTTTCAATGTTGTTATCCTCTTGGCGAACAGCTCCAGATAAGTCGATGCTGGCAAAAAACTTAAATGTGCAAATGTGGGGACATGCATTGTTTAAAGCTGCTCCGATCAACAACAGCTGAAACTAGAGAATGCAATTCCTGAAGAAATTGCTAGTGGGAATGCTTTATGCTGAAAATCTGATGCTAAATTGCTATGCTGAAATGTAATGTGTAAGAATAAAGTGAAGAATTTAGATTGAAATGATACATGAACACAGGGGGCTTGAATGTGTGATGAGAGAAGAAAAGAAAGTAAAAAGGCTTGGAAAAGCAGCTGAATATATGAACTGCAAACTTCTGAACTAACTTGATGGCGAATGATCTGTCGCCATGGCAACGGCATTTGATGTCACCCCATAATACGCTTAGATGCGTTGATGGCTGCATCGTTACCAAACCTGTGAAGTTTTGGGGCGTTTGGAGCAGTTTCACTGAAGTTATGAGAAAGCCGTGTTTCATGGCGAGCATTGTGTTGCCATGGCAACGGCATTTGAAGAAATCTCAAAACTGTCCCGTAGATGTCTTCAGGGCTGGACTGTTAGCACACATGTGCAGTTTGAGCACTTTAACATTTTCATAGGAGTTATAGCAACATCATGTTTTATGGCAAGGGATGCTTTTCCATGGAAACAGCATATGGTGAGATCTCAGATTTGGCGTAGAGCTGTTGAGGCATGGACCGGTGATATACAAGTGAAGATTGGGGGACGATTGGACCGTGTCGATTGGACTTACAGCCACATCGTGTTTCATGGCGAGTGGTCTGTCGCCATGGCAACGGCATTTGATGACACCCCATACTACGTTTAGATGCGTTGATGGCTGCATCGTTACCAAACCTGTGAAGTTCTGGGCTGTTTGGAGTAAATTCACTGAAGTTATGAGAAAACCGTGTTTCAAGGCGAGCAATGTGTTGCCATGGCAACAGCATTTGAAAACATCTCAAAACTGTCCGAAGATGTCTTCACGGCTGGACTGTTGAAGTCTGCTGCTCTGAGCAAGTCAGTTGGAGTGATGACATCGTCGTGTTTATATTTGAGCTAACGAGGTGTGCAGAGATCACAGGTTTCCATTGTTCTGAATGAGAGATAAACCTCTTACATGTGAACTTTTTGTGGAAGAACCGTAACGGATATCTGTGAAATTTCAAAATGTGAAGCATGTCAAGGAAGTTGAGTATCTGAAGTGTAATTTTTGTGTAGCTTCGGGTTAATAATGTGGCCTTTTGTGGCCAGTTTAACTAAAGGTGTGCGGCTGCTGCCGTGAGGAAATATCTGCCTGAAATTACAATGGGCTTTAATGGAGGCATGTTGAAAGTTGTTGTCACTTCATGCCCTCAAGAGGCATTTTATTTAATTATTTTTGCTTAATTATTTGTCATTTTTCAAGCTACAAGTTTTTCCTACGTTTGTCATGATAAATTTGTCTCAGGAATATAGGGTTTGGGAATTATGGCAGTTTTAAAAAAATATATGAAGGCAAATTTCAATATTTTCTACCCTCTAGCTGTGACGGCCCGTCCACACAGCGGCGTGCGTTGAAGCTTCCAACGCTTCTGCCCATTCACTTTGAATGGGGTGACGTCACTTTTAGCCGAACTGCATCGTGGGAAGCGACGCGGAGCGTTGCTGGCGTGGCTCGCTGCAAAAGTTGAGCAATGTTCAACTTTTGACGCCTCGGCAGAAGCGTCAGCCAATTGAATCATATGCCAGTACAAGCTCCATCCAATCAAACCGCTGCTTGTGTGTCAGGGGCGGGAGATTCATGTGATTGGTTGTTGGTCGAGTGTCAGACACGCCTGCCGGCAAGCGTCAACGCACGCCGCTGTGTGGACGGGCCGTGACACTCTAGTTAAAGTTAAAATCTGAAGAAAACCTCTCTAACAAGGTCCGAAGAATGTTTAATATCTCTAAAAGTAAGAATCCGATTTAAAAGTCGTTTTACTGGAATAATGTCAGAAAGATGTGTAACATTTTAAAGTTGGAATGAGGTTTCTGAGTGAAAGTATGAATGAACAGTTAGCAGTTGAAGTCGCATGAAGATTTGTTGAAGTCTGAAGATTTCCTCCATTGACTTCAATGTTAAAAATGTGATGAATTATGGGATGTATCTCTGGAATTATGAAAGTTATGAATGAGAAAAGTAATAGCCATCGATTCCCGACCGAGCTGAACGTGTTGATGTTTGAACGGAGTTTCAATGCGGGAGGAGAAGCATGGCAAAATACCGGCGGAATAATGATAAACTTTTCGCGCGTAGAATGACAGACAGTGGGAATGCTAAATAACTACTTTTATTGATGAGCTCACAGATAAATATCACCTAACTCTTCACTCTGCTTCGCAGGAAGTTTTAGCCTCCTTCAGCTTTTTTTTTTGGTTTTACTGCTCTCATCTTTGTAGTCTTGGTGTGATTTCTTTCTTAGTTAACAGCAGCAGGTTTTCAACAAAGAAATTGATGCTAAATCCACTACTAATGCTGCTTGGCTGGCACCAAACAGCAAACAAAGGGAGAACATAGTGCAAAAAAAGAGCCCAATATTTTCCGTATGTGGCGCCAGAAATAAATCTCCAAATGAATGATAATAATGCTCCACGCTTGCCTTATGTAAACTTATACGATGATATGAATGTATCCATTTCCCAACAGCTTCCTCCTCTGTCTACCAGGTGTTGGTGGTTTGGTCCGACTAATAGGAAGCAGCGCAGACTGATGGGTGTGTTGGGGGTTCATTTCAGGCTTTGTGAGGGCCCTTTTGTGAGGCAGCACTTTTTGTACACAATGCTAGCTCTTTGTTTGCATGCAGTGCTTGAATATGGAGCCGCATTCCTCATCATGCTGCAAAGCCAGTTCAGTGTTAATGTCCACTACTGTCTACTGATCCTCATGTATACTCAACACTGTGGACTTGTGCACAAACACACACACTGACCTATCCAACAGTAACTAAACCAAGGGGGTTTTACATTTCACACTACGATGGCTTCTTGTGGGCACAGGTTTTAGTAAAAGTGAGTGCTCTTCTTTTACCTGAGAAAAATAATGTTTTTTGATGGAAATATGTAACTCAATGAGATGAACACGCTCAGTGATAACAAGCTGAGATGACGGGGCAGGAAATGAGTGTCAGCCGGGGAGTCACAGACGCACATGTGTGGGTGGTACAGTACACGAAGGAACAAGGAAACACTGGCATCGCCAAAAGCAGCATAAAAACAGAGCTGAGAGACAGATTACTGAAACCCAACAGCCACATGCCAGAAACCAGAGCAAAGCTACTCTATTCTCTGCCTTAGGCTATTGTAAGGACTGCAATATACAAGGTGTGAAATTGAATTTTGCATGTAGTCAGTCAATGTTTCCCCTAGGTTTACTGCTTTGGGGGGGTGCTGTCTGAGCGGGGGGGGGGGGGGTGGTGGGGTTGCGGTGCTGTATCCCCACAAATAGAGTCAAATTATGTGGGAAACACTGCATACACAGGTGTAAAATTGGAAAAATATATAGGTCATGGCAGAAAGTGACAGAATGTATACGTTTTAAAATGTTACAAAAAGGTTGGATGTGATCATTACAAGATCTACTGGCCAAACCTACATTCGGACATAGAGGTAATTAAAGCTAATGTAATAGTTTTGCTAGATATTGGCTTGACTTCCTCAACTAAGGCACTCCAACATCTGTGTTAATGCATGTACAGTACATCTGCATTAAAACACACAGATATGGCTATTTGTGTGTACCATCAATCCTTCAGGAAGTCGTGTGTTGAAGCAAGTTTTCGTAGTGCCCAAAAGCTGGTACAATACTTTCATATCAGTCATGTGACGTCATTTGAGCCAAAAAGGACTTATTTCCCATTAGGCGTAGGAGTACCTTTCCGTTTAGTTCCGTTAGTACCTGAAATGTTGCGTTCACACCAAAAAGAGTACTTAGTTACTTCCGAGAACTTTTACCCCCATTTTTAGTGCCTGCTATACCTCATTCACACCAACGGTGTTTCAGGGCCGGTTCGGAGCTGGAGCTTGAAAAGCACCGGGTTTTCCTCTTTACACCGCAGCGGAGCAGTCTCTTAGCTCCGGAATCCGGTTAGTTTCAAGCACCAAAAAATGGTCCGGCCAGAGCAAAAGCACCACATACGTCACGCTTACGTTGAGGCGGGGGCAGAGACAGATCAACTCCTGAACAACAACAAAAAGCCCGCGTTTTATCCATTTTGTACCATGGTTTGTACACAACGATGGAGAAACTTAAGAGTTTCAGAGTTTCTGCCATAGACTGTATATATAAAGGTTTCTGCTCATGGTGAAGCAACATGTCTGCGTGTTAAGGTGGAACCTGAGCATTCACGTTGATCACCTCTCATTATAAATCTATAAAACTATAAATATTAAACTTTACTTCCCGTGTTCATTTGAGAACAGCTGTTACATACCTGGGTGAAGGTTACAGTTCATTTAAATGAAAGATACAACGTTACTCCACACTCATGGTTCAGTCCACCTTAAGAAATAAGACCGACCTCGGAAGCAGTTGTGTTTTAAAAAAAACCTTTATTGACACGAGTACACTTTTTTATAAGAATATAACTAAACTACAGAAATGACTCCGGAAAAGCTGCAGAGAGAGCCATAAGAATTGAATAAAACTGATTTCATCCGCGCGGTTTGGCTTTATGAAGCAGGCACGCAAACGGTTATGTTATGACGCAAACGATGACGCAACGACGCATTACCAGTCGGACTCTGGGCGGTGTGAAAAGAGCCAGAGCTAAACCGAAGAACTGGTTCTAAACCTAAAAAGCTCTAGCACTGAGCTTGAACCGGAGTTGCGTTGGTGTGAATGAGGTACTAGAGAGGTGGTACTATCCTGGGGAGAAAAAAGTACCAATTTCGATTGGCTGGGCGAATTGCAAACCACGCCCCGTAAAACTCTGAAAAGTTTTGTGAAGCCGCCATTGTATTTGCTGGCATTAGCATTATTAGCATTAGCCCCTCGCACCAACGGAGAGAGAATAACTTGTTTAAAAATGTCATCTATTATTATTTTATTATTCTAATAAATCTATGTGAGGCAAAATTAGTCAAAGTATATTATATAACTTTTTTTAAGCATAAGTATTTGCATGTTTTTATTGCTCAAGATCTTCTCTTGTGTTAATGACTGTGGCTCAACGTTTTTTGGTGGTGTACAAATATGATTTTCAAATAAATATTTGCCATTTGGAAGAATCGTGTTCCTAAGATTTTTGAGATCAAGAGGAAATTTTGATCTTTAATCCTATCATGCAGCCCGACAGCAATGAAGCTGCTAGAACATCCCGTCTGGATAGTGATGAAGAGAGAGAGATCACTTTCTGGCAGCCCGGGGGTGAGAGAAACTCAAACTGGTGTAAAGTTCCAAACAATCCTTCCCCTGAGTCGGCCTCCGTGGCACGGATGAAGATGGTTAGCGGGGTGAGATCTCACTCAGGCCTTCGCTATGGGCAGCTGAGAGTTACAGAATGCTCGGCACTTGAACACAATGAGACTGTGAGAAAGCTTGACGGGAACTAAATAACAAAACAATCAAAACTACGGAGGACGTGGCGGCCTGCGACGGGTGTAGTGTGAAACTAAAGACAGAGGAAGAAGTAATGATTTTCAGTTTATTTTAAATTCAACATGAAGGCTACATGATATTGTAACTGTTGACTTGTGTAAGAAGGGAGGAAAAGGAAAAATAAAAGTGTTGGGACATGGTCATTTAAGGGAAAGGAGAGTGAAAGCGCCACATTTTTTTATTAAAAACTGAGATAAACTACGGCTTAGTTCACTGAGGGCAAAGCATGCAAAATATCCCTTTCCTCTTCCATGATAGCCGGAGGCAGCGAAGACATGCTAAATTATAACTATTTATTTTAAGTCTAATTTCTTCTTCTGCTGTCTAGTAGAGTTTCACAGTAGGTGAAAGACTAGCTCTCAATGTCTTCAAGTTTACAGAATTTCAAAGTAAAACACTGCCTAGTCCCCCCCACCAACACTGAGTATCTAGCAAGATACTTTAACTCTTTTGCAGGATTTAAGGTGCCATAGAGTCCATACAATTATTAACAGCAACCCTGATCGAATACGCAATGATTAGGTATAATAACGAACGTAAAGTATGTAAAAAATACTCTTATATGACTAATATGTGACTTTTTTATGACTAATATAAGATCATTATGGGGTTTCTACTAGGGCTGCTCGATTATTGCAAAAATCATAATCTTGATTATTTGGGTCAATAATTTATATCACGATTATTAAAAACGATTATCCATTTACTTTGAAAACATTCATTTATTGATTTTTTTTTTTGAAAAGTATGTTTTTAACAGTTGATTACCCTGAACTTTAAGTATAATTAAACTGAAAAACCAATAAAATAAATAATCGTTTTACTTCGATGATGTTGTTTTCATAATCGTTGGAAGCCAAAATCGTAATTGCGATTAATTAAGCAACCCTAGTTTGTACATAAAAAAGTGGCCGTGGCTTACAGCACATATGAGAACACACAATAAGTCAGTATAGTTCTGTTTGAATCTTGGAAAATGAATCACCTACTATACACCTTGTGAGCAACCACCTATATACAGAGTGAAGCATTTTTTTTGTAAATCAAGTAAAAAAGGGAACTATATACATATAGGTAATAGTAAATAGATCTCCCTACCCGTAAAGCATTACATAATCCATTACCTGCAGCATTCAATGGATGTAAAAAGGGGTGATAGTTTTTCAGTAACTTCTCTTATACCTCATACCAACGGTGTTTCAGGGAACGGTTCGGAGCTGGATCTTGAAAGGCACCGGGTTTTCCTGTTCACACCGCAGCGGAGCAGCCTCTTAGCTCCGGAATCCGGTTTCTTTCAAGCACCAAAAAATTGTCCGGCAAGAGCAAAAGCACCGCATACGTCACGCTTACGTCGAGGCGGGGGCAGAGACAGGATCAACTCCTGAACAACAACAAAAAGCCCGCGTTTTATCCAGCTTGTACACAACGATGGAGAAACTTAACAAGCGGCAGTGGTCCACTGAAGAGACCAGCTACCTACTGGGAATCTGGTCTTCTGAAGAGGTACAGAGGAAGCTGGAGCACAATCGGCCATTGTTGTCGGTGTCAGCTGTGAGGGGTTTCCGCGCGGTTTGGCTTCATGAAGCAGGCACGCAAACGGTTACGTCATGACGCAAACGATGGCGCAGTGACGCAGCACCAGTCGGACTCTGGGCGGTGTAAAAAGAGCCTCCGCTAAACCGAAGAACCGGTTCTGAACCTGAAAAGCTCTAGCACGGAGCTTGAACCGGAGTTGCGTTGGTGTGAATGAAGTATTATTCATCATCACTTATGTCACAATCGTTCTTGGCAGGGAAGGTGTCAACTAAATAAACCCTGGAACTGATATTTCAAGTGGATTTCTACCAACTTGTATTCTTGTTTGAGGTGACAACTCATCTATGAATCATTAACATCCAAGGGTATGTGTTAAAGCAAACAGAAAAACGCTGTACACCCCCCACCTACTTTTCTCAATGCAGCCCTAACCCAAGTGTTTTCTCTTCTTCAGATAGTGACCTCTGACAATGGTCAAACTTACTTCCTGCCCTCGGAGAACCAATGAAAGCTGCCGTCAGCACAATAACCAGCACTGCAGTGTTTAATATATTACAGGGCTGGACAGAGAGAGCAGGAGCTTTCAGGCAAGCTCCTGTCATTCAGTTTCTAAATCACTAGTAAGGTTTCTCTGAAAGGCCTTGCAGTTTTACAAAATATCAATGCCTACATTCAAGGTGGATTTACATGGATAGAAAGGGTGAAAGACTGAGGTATCTGAGTCCAACGTCTCCGTCTCGTTCTCTCAGGGCATTTCTCAGACTTCACACCAGGGCTCCACATTCCCCTTGTCGACACAAAGCAAAAGGATGCCTCTGTTAGTGTGTTTGGACGCCTTAAAAGGACACTCTATCTGTCTAATGTGGTAAAGTGTCTACGGCTGGCAGTATACTCCAAATGAAATCACATTTGGGGCTTTTTATCTCGCTGCCAAAGACGGCGCAGCTGGCAAGTGCTTGTTTACTCACTGTGACTGCAGATGTGAGTTTTAAAGCCACGTACATTATATGTGTTGGCCTTTCTGTCACATTAAGAGGGCCTTTTTGCACCAGTGTATCTAATAAACATCTCAAACACGTTTATGTGGATATAGAAAAGGATATTTTTAAGATGAATACCATATTGTCACATTAGATAATTATGTCTTAAGAGCAGCAATGTAATGTTGTGTTTTCAATATTTCCGTTGATTACAAGTATAGCCTAAAGACCAAAGTTATACACGTTTGTATAAGAGGGTGCCGATTACATTCAGGCGATTAAAATTCATAGTAGATCTACTCAAAACCAGTGTCAAAAGAGGCTTAAACTCTGAGCACATTTTGACTCCAATAAAAGACAGGATTCCCTTGGGAGTTTGCATGCGATTTCCACTGTGCACGCTCTCAGAGAAACATACAGACCAGCTCCTGTTGGTGCTGCTGACTCACAAATAAAAAAGGCATAGTAGTGGAAAGAAAGTGACTCGTATCCTTTATAGCCAATGACATCACAGGAAGATGAAGATGCTCAATGACAATTCTGGGAATCAACACAATGTGTATGACCGTGCTCTTACAGGAATATCCACCTATGCTTCGTTGAATTTTGATAGAAATGTATAAGTAACACACTCGAAGGTATTATGGGACATGTTGTTCTCTCAGATCGTTCAACACAATTATCAAACAGGTTATGCAACAGAAAGGAGGTTCTATTTTCCAAAAATGAAACAAATACAGAGCTATAGTTTCTAGTGATTGTAGCTATTCCAGACCATTTACATGCACACAAACCTATTTAACACACTAGCCTAGAGGAAAGGGAAAACAAACAAAAAAGCACAATAGGGCCGCTAATTGAATAGATTGTGGATGTTTTTGGTTTTCGTCTCCATACTTATTTACAGGTAAGAATAGCCAATGCTCATGCTAGTTCTAATAAGGATTCTTAGACAAGACAACGCAGCAGTGACTTTGTATCAGTTACTGGATAACTGTCTATCGTCATATGAAGGGACCTAATGGGTAAACTGGCTAATGGACTAACATCACCCTGTGGCCTTATGTTAGCTGAATTAATTGCTTAACTAACCATTAACCTTTAGCTCCAACTTGTTTGCTTGTCCACCTATTACCACCACAGTGAAATCACTATAGTGTCATAAAAAAGACATTTAAACAAAATGACATCCCTGCCAAGGGGTTATATTTGTGCAACACCAAATGTAAGACATAATTGGTTACCAAAAAGGATTATAATGGGACACTAATGCAGAGTAGGGTGGAAATGTTGCAAATACAGAATCAGTCTGAAAAAAGTAGAGAACTGCATTAAAACCCAAATGTCTTTTTTGGACACATAACCTCTTCGTGGAGCAGCCTCTGTAAGCCTGTGAGCACTACCAGGAACACCAGATTAGTGGGTGACATAACATTACATCAGCGAGGGATGACCTTACTAACACCCTCTCGTCATAAATGTCATGCTAATCACCATGGCAGTCAGCGTCCTCAACAGGTAAACCGTCTTCTACCAACAAAGCCCACTGTCGTGAAGCGTCTCTGTGACCCTTGTGTGTTAAATGTGAGACTTCTGGACATATTCGTGCCAAGCCATGAATGAAACTCATCACTGTACTCTAAAAGCCAACATGTGGGACCACCTACAAGAGAGGGTTTGGCCTGTTAATCCTCTCATGTGGCAACATGATAAAGGCATGGATTAAAAGACAGCTAGTCATACAGTCAGTCAGTAAACACTACTGGCAGCCTGCGCCCTGATTCACTTACCCTTTACTGCACGGGACAAGCAGGAACCAGCAGATGTGCAACCCTGGTCGTATATCTATAACGCAGTGTGCCATATATGCGTTGTGGACTATAAAAAGGCTGGAAGCAACGCTGCGTCCCAGTGGATATACACTGAAGTTGTTGATTAACACAAATACAGCAACTACAGAGTATTTAAATTATTATAATGGGCGGATATCAGCCCCAAAGTATTTAAGAGTATATTATCTGTTACTATGGCTTAGAGGTCTCCGCATTAGATCAATAAAAACAACAACCTTTGACTCCAAACATTCAGAAATGGCTTCTTTTAGGGTGAAATGTTCCTTATTCTACAGTTTCTCTTCACATTAACATGATCCCTTATAATTAAAATGGATTAACCAGACAGAGAATATCCCTATACTTGTATTATTAATTTCATCATAAAATGGATTACTCTTCCATTAAAAGAGAGACTGGAGCTTATATAAAACAAATCCATACGTGCGGGGTTTTATGTGATTTTATGCGGTGAAATTGCGAAATATGCGGACAAAATAAATATTGGGCTGTCTTATTTATTCTCTCTCACACACAACCTGCCACTAACGTTAAAGCCCTTTACTATTCAATTAAACACATTCAATGTTTGTTTATTTAACACACACACACACACACACACACACACACACACACACACACACACACACACACACACACACACACACACACACACACACACACACACACAAACACACACACACACACACACACACACACACACACACACACACACACACACACACACACACACACACACACACACACACACACACACACACACACACACACACACACACCACACACACACACACACACACACACACACACACACACACACACACACACACACACACACCACACACACACACACACACACACACACACACACACACACACTTTACTTGTTCGTTATCTGACCAGCTTCAATCTTGTAGGCTACTCACCTCGTTTCTTGTAAACCTCGAAAGGGTTTTGGAGGTCGATGCCTCGGTGAACGTGAGTTGTTTGGCTTTCTTGTCCGCAGCAGCAGAATGCATTTTCGAATGTTTGAATGAATCAAAGTGGGTCGTCACCGTGGATGTTCTCTTATGCTCCAACACAGTTGCACGGGGTGCAGAATAGTTTCCCCCCACTTTCGTGCAAGACATCGGGTACTGCTTTGCCCGGTCTTTAGCAGAAATGTTCGTCGGTAAATGAGATGGATTAGATTTTTTCATCTTGGTGTGTTCACTCTCGTGTGAGCTCCACACGTTCACTCTACGGTGTTGTTTACCTTCTGATGACGTCGCGTCAACATCATCATCATCACTTCACGTCAAGACGAGTTAACTTTTTTCCTTTTAACTTTGTGTGGAAAAATGCGGGGATTATGCAGCCTTTTGATAAATATGCAGCCTTTTAAAAATCTGCGCCATTTTACTGATTATACGGTAAATTCTGCGATCGCAGAATCGCGTTTTTCTGGAGGGTCTAATTATGGTTGCACTCAAAGAGCCGGTTGTAACTTTAAGACGATATAAAAATACATATATAAATATTGAATATATCAAATAATGTATAATATTACATTATTGCCTCTGTATTGGGATATTATCGGATAGGGTAAAAACTTCATAATTAACTACGTCTGAAAGCAGAAGTCAGGGCAAATAATTGCACGTCTCTTCAGTAAGAATGTCACAAAATGATTTAAAAAGAAAAGCCACATTCTGGAAAAACCCAAATAAAATAAGTGACATTTTGAAAAAAAAGTAATATTTTGAAAAAAAAGTAACATTTTGGGAAAAAATCTAATTCTTAGAAAAAGGCACATTCTAAGAAAAAAGGCATATTTTGAAGAAAACATTCAAATTCTGTGAACAAATTCGAGATGCATTGTGGGACATGTAGTTTGTAGGCAACGTGCTTCTGTAAAGTAGCATGTAACCGTATAATAAACATATTATATTCTTTGCAAGCTCTTATGGGGCCAAATAAAATGAAGTCGCGGGCCGGATTTGGCCCCCGGGCCTTGAGTTTGACACCACTGGTTTAGGGCCTGCCATGTAGCTTCTTCTAAGCATAAGCACACATGAATGTTATTCCAACATATAATACTTGGCATGCCTTCAAGGGGCATACAAAGTATAGACTTAACACGTAAGTAATATGTATAAGAACATTTTGTTAATGATAGACTACTTGGAGAGGAGAGTCTATAATTCTAGAGATACAGGTTCATAAGCTTCTGAATATGTCTCAACTCATCTCAAGAGTTCATACTAAAAACACACTGATGTATTTTGCAATGGCTTCACAGTAGATGCAGAAACGCACCAGCACAATGAGCGAAGCATATTTCAAAATCATCAACTAAAGCATTAGGCTGGTTAAGATCTGATATCTAAAGTACATTTCTGATTCACTGATAAGGTGTATGGGAGTCTATAAATTACTGCCAACTTTTAATAATAACTGTGATCAAAGGACTAGAGCTGGAAAGTTCTTATCAATAGTGTTCTCTCCTTGAACATTGTCCTTCATATTCACTCTGTCCCAATCAACACTTTGTGAGACACAAAGAGATAAGATGCATTTAGGTCACAACCACAGAAAGACATTTTTGGATCCTTGCTCACAAAGGAAAGTCATACCAAGTCAGTCCGACCTCTGAATTATCTACAAGGACAGGAACTCCCTTAGCTGAGGTAAATGTGCCCGAAAGGCTAAACCCGGCTTGAGAAAAGTGACAGCACTGCTCTGGGGTCAGGGATTAGTTACTACTGTTATGTCTGGTCACTTAACACACCTTGGGTGGCAATGCATCAATCAAACCATGTTTACAATGGCGTGTATTTTAGTCAGTGAACTGTAAATATCTCAATTATACTAACCTAAGGCCAAGCAAGGATCATTTGAACTACCAAGATCATGCAAAAACTGAAAGTCTTCACTGCATCAAAATCATCTTGCAACTCAGAGATGTGATCAATAATGTAAGCTCTACAAAGATGATAATGCTATCTCCCAGATGCAAAACCAGCCAAAACAGTGGAAGTTGCTATACACAAATGTTAAAGTACAAAAATGGGATTTTAAAACAACTTCACCTAAGCAATCTTTCAAGTGACTGACACAGCTTTTTTTATCTAGCATCATACCCTGCATTTTGTGTATGGCTTAAGGTGTTCTTGTTGTGCATGATAATCGTTATTCACAAAGCAATACAAGTAAGCTAGTTTATGAAAAGGGAATAGCAAAACCCCCTCTCCACAAAACTTGTGACAGCAGTTGGATACTTTTGTAGTGTAATTGAGTTTGTTCTCCTAAATATTTAGCTATGTCATTGTTAGCCTATATGATATGGATACAAACAGTGTTTAGCTCTTATTACACCCTCCACACTGCAATTACAATCCAAGACCATTATTAAAAGCGTTAACTGCAGTGGTGTAAAGTAACTAAGTACATTTGCTTAAGTTGTACCCTACTTCTATTCAGAGGTAAACCGTGTACTTTTACACTACATTTATTTAATACCTTTGGTTACTTTGAGGTTTTTATTAATGATGTCGAACAAAATCATCAATGAAATAAGACTTTAGTTGCACCTGGAGTCAAAAGCTACCCTGCAGTATACACAAGTGACAACAATTACCAGCTTTGATAAAACACTTTAATGCACATATAATTTTAGTCAAAACATATCATATATATTATTCTGAAATTGGTCAATCTGCAAACTTTTGAAACCTTACGTATATTTTGATGCCAATACTTTTTCTTTGGTAACATTTTGAATGCAGGACGTTTACTTGTCACGGTGTATTCCTACATTCTTCTACTTTTACTTAAGATCTGAGTACTTCTTCCACCTCTGACTGTTAACTGTCGCCACTGAACCAGCTCTGGGACCAGCTAGCTTGTTAGCATCGTGACACAATGCAGGCTTTCCAAAGCGTTTGGTCCAATAACACCGAGGAGATATTAGGGAGAAAACGTTGTCTCACTCGCCTTTTTCATGCGCGGAGCCTCGGCCACGGTACCGTCCCGGTTGATAAAAGCCTCTCCGCCGTTCAGCTGCGGGTCCGTCCGCTTCAAAGCCGACGCCTGAGGCATCTTCGCCGGGTTCGTGTTGAGCAAACCCAGGCTGCCTTCCCCGGCTTTGGAGGGCTCCGCTGTAGGGGACGCAGCAGCGGAGGAACCGGCCTCATGTGGGTCGTTTCTGCCCAGGCTTTTGCCCTCCGATGGCGGTGTCATCGGGGAACCCGCCGGTAAGTCTTTGCCGGTGGGGACATCTTTCAGTTCGACCTCTGCCATTTTCGCTGCCACAACCTGGACTGACATCGCTGCAGTTTCACAAAGTCCTTTTTTCCCAACACAAATACTAGCGAGTCGAGCGGATGTGAACGGTGGAGCGACTACGGCCCAAATGCATTGTGGTCCATGTAGTTTCTTTAAGAATTTCAAACATGTCCACCCACAGGCCACCTTCAGCACAACTGCAACATACATCTGACATTTTACAAGACGTGAGTCAACATGGGAAACAAATATAAAACCGTTGACAAATTATTTTCATTTATCTATAAAGCACTCATTGATTAAGTGACCACATTCCCCAGCAGGGAAATCTACTGTGCGAATTGCATTATGGGAAACGGCGTTTGTCATAAAGGAGAACGAAACTACAAAACAAACCGATGTATGCAATATAGGGCTTCATGCTCACAGGACAAACACATTAAACATTCTACACGGTTTCATACAAACAAGAAGTCTGAATTATGTGCTTAACTCTCAATTTCCCATATGATTAAATATACCATGATGCACTTAATCTTTACATTTTAAACGAATTTCCTTGCAAGTGTGTCGCCAACATTATTTTAATGTTACTTGAAATTGTCAATCAGCATGTTCTCCAGCATCAAGTGTGTCACTGCAGCACGAGCTACTGCATCACATTACAGTGCTTGTGCGGTTGATATGGAATATGTCATGTAAAAATGCAACCAGGAGTAAGGTCAAATCTTAAGAAATGAACTACATTGCCACCAAGTGGTTGATTTTGATAGTAGAAAATACATGTAATTAGGTCGAGGAAAATTAACACTTTTTGTTTTCAATATCACAATTTTATTTTCATGTCTCATCTGAAGTCAAATGACATTATAGAAAAATAATCACCCATGTGAAGGTTTGAAAATCAACACATTAAACACTTTTGAGAAAGCTGTTGTATTCAGAAAAAAAGGGCTTTGGTAGTTCAAAGGCTTTTTATTTGTTCATCTAATATCAAAATAATGACCAGTAGCTTTGTGTTGCATTGCATCCCAATACTATGGGAAGCTTCGGAAAACAGAATATTACAAACTTAAAAATGGTGTGTATTGCTTCCAAATGCAAGGTGACTTCAAGCATGTCAGGAGCGTCTATACTAAAGCAATCATTCAACTCTAGGGACATAAAAATAATACTAGTTGCAAAAGATTTATCACAGCTGAAGTAACAAAAGTCAATTCCACACATACTGTATTTACATTCAAGCTAAATGGGTCTGGTCTCAACGTGTCACCAGATAAATCAGAGGTGTATTATTTACAAGGCTGCCATGCTGGTACATTCTCAAAATACAAAAACCTTACCATGTTATAAAAAAACCTCTGCAGCGTTTCCCAAGCACACTTTGGCGCAACATAAAGGTGTCCTTAAAATGACAATACAGAATCTTACACTAAAATTGAGAAAACTTCCAAAAATATGGATTTATCGTCTGTCCAGGTGAAGCTTTTCCGATGTGCTGCTGAACGGGCAGTCCTTTAATTGAGGCGGTATTCCAACCAGTGTAGCCACACAGCATTGTAGGGGGGGAAATCCACCTGTCGCTCCTTGTTTCTTGTAAATGATGACGCATTAGTTTTCGAATAGCCACAAGATGTTCACACCAGAGAGGCCGAGATTTACCCTCCTGCAAGAAATATGAAAGAGGAATTATTTTACAGACGAGCAGGGTCAAACCATTTAATATCAAAATGCAATCTGTGCCTGGGTGTTTGGCATTAGATGTACTCACCCCAGCATCCCTGACTCCTTAGTCTTGATGACGTAGAGGAACATGAGGATTGTGTGGAACAGGTTGTTCCTGCCCTGAAATAGAAATCAAGATGGGTTTATTTAATCGCACTTAGGTGTGGAACACTTCCTGATTAGTTCATGAATGCGTGTTGTTGGAAAACCCTTGAGTTTCCTGGTTTTTCTCAGGGGTATTTGTCACATAGGTGAATAACAGGTTCTATAAATGACCTACCGTACTTTTCGGACTATAAAGCGCACCTGCATATAAGACGCAGCAGCTAAATTGTCCGTCTGTCTTGCTCTCGTTCTGTCTCTCGGTTCCACTTTTACTTTGGCGTGCTACCTGTCTCACTCCGGCCTCCAGCTTTTCCTGCTGGAGCCCGCCGCTTAAAGGTGGCGGGCGCGGACCGGTCATAGAGCCCATAGAGTTAAAGGTCCATAAAATCCATAGATTTAGGAGGTTCCCTAGTGGCCGTTAGCTGTACAAAAAAAATTGGGGAAAAAGTCGCGGCTTATAGTCCGAAAAGTACGGTAGATACAAAGCTCTCCGTGTTGTATCACTGTATAACAAGAACAAATTCATAAGAGTCTTTCACCAACTTTAATTTAAGAGATTAATACGGTCCGATGAGGTTAGACCCCGGTTTACAAGCAAACAATCAAATGGACAAAAAATATCAAATAGTTACAAACAGCTATTATTTACTTTTATCCTTGGCCAGAAATCATCAAATGATAACCTTTGATCTCAACCAGAAAACCCTCTAAAAACTACAACATTCAAAAGCTTACAGAACACAAACAAACCAGATTGATCTGATCTTTAATGTGTTCGGAATAGGGTTTATACCAATTAAAAACCAAAGACTTAGAATAAGATGTTTTCTATCTGTGATGCAATAGAAAAAATGTTTTCTTAAAAAAGGGTAAGGTGGTGAATCCATAATGTGTTGTGCCATTTTAAAAGTGTTAAGCCTATTTAGATGATAATAAGATTAACACTGTAAATCACAATTATCATGGCCCTGGAAGATCATGACAACACATTTTCCCATCATCGCATGCCTTGAAATATTCTCTTACTGGTGGAAATGTGTGCTACTTTCCGTCTCCCCGTTATTTGTATGTGCTTTGCATTTATTATTCCACTTTTATGATCCATTGGCAAGTTCAATCCTTAAGGGAGTGAGTAAAGATGGTTCGATCTTCCACCTTAGTGAGATATATAAAAAGAAATAAGCACTGAAATCTCTTGGGATGTGATTTGAAGTCAGTAAGGGGAAAATAGGAGCGCATCCAGTTTATATAAAAGCCTGAATAAAAAGAAAGCACAGTTTGTCTTTGCTGTCACCTTGGGCAGACTGTAGACGTGTCCCTGGTAGATGAGCTGGTAGTGAGGGGGGGTGGTGCTGCTTTGGTGGATGCAGAAAAGGCTCTCCTTGGTAACATCTAAGAGACATAACACAGAAAGATGAAACAGCATAACGAAGTGAACCAAAGCCAATATTCTTCCTTCCTGTAGGGCGAGTGTGTGTGTGTGTGTGTGTGTGTGTGTGTGTGTGTGTGTGTGTGTGTGTGTGTGTGTGTGTGTGTGTGTGTGTGTGTGTGTGTGTGTGTGTGTGTGTGTGTGTGTGTGTGTGCGTGCGCGTGCATGCACGTGCGTGCGCACGTTCACCAGGTTTATCGGGGGTGTGGCTGAAGTGCTGCGAGGTAAAAGTCTTCCCGTCTGGGTACTTTGGGTGGGGGGGCAGTCTGGAGTCCAAGTATGTGCAACACATATGCATGAGGACCTAAAGAGACAGAAGGAGTATTAAGCAGAGGTATTTGGAGATGAACCCCACACTGAGGAGGAAAGTTAGAAGTCTAAAGGAAGGCCATGTCCACTTGTAATTACATATTATTAAGCACTCTGTAAACTGTAAATGCCATCTCCTCCCAGCCTGAGGAAGCGGCTCTCTGGTATTTGTCTTTAAAATAAAAATGTGAGATTTTTTTCCAAATTTCAAAAGTCTTGCCTGTCGATTTCTATTGTTCTAATAATTGTAGTTGACAGCCGACACACATCTTTGGGAATGTTCTTAAATATGAAAAACAGAGAAAAATTTGAGAACTTTTTAACGGTGTCTGTCCACTTATTTTAGAGAGTCAAATATTAATTATATATTCTTTTAAATCTATTTCTTTTCTTTTTAGAAATGAACTCGCTAAGGGGGTCTGAAAAGTTGATGATTTAGTAAGAACAATGCCAATGGGTTAGTTGCTTAACAGACTTGAAACTGTGATAATCCAAGTCGCTAGATGCACTTAACTGATACTTTAAGGACCAAATGAATTAACATGTCACGGAATATCTGATCTATAAACTAGCTAAGTGTGTGTGTTGACTCACAGCGCAGTCCGTGGGGAGGTCCGTGTCCCACTTCCTGTTCTTCAGATCTCCGCCACCATTCCAGCGAAAGGAGCTCATGCAGCCGCTGTGGGCCAGCTCTGACAGGACAGATGCAAAAAAAACATATGAGGAATAACGTATGTGTTCCACTTTCACCCATCATACCACCATCAAATCCTTTTCATTGAGTTGTTCCCCTCTCCTCACTTAAACACGTACTTGCACACACATCATTGCATAAACGTCAGAGACACACACACATTATGTAAAGTGTTGTTGAGCGTACCCTTCACACGGTCCACGAGGTATTCCTGGTTGGGAGTGATGTCCAGATACTGAACAATAGAGTTCATGGTGGGGATGGAGGAGGCTTTCATCACCGCTGCCTGCTTTAAACTGCTAATGCTGGCCTCTGGTGGAGGAGACGGAGCAAAGTAGTGGCATCAAAATGATAGCTACTTATTTTCTACATTTCAGGACATTTTCTGTATTAAATGGTACGGTGTATAAACTAGGGATGTTAAGATTCACCGATTCGCATCGGCATAAACGTTCAAGATGCGAGTGCACCGGTTCAAAGAGTGCACATCGGCTAGTTTGGGTTGAACTCGCGATGCATCGATTGTCGCGTCTTTGCATCGGTAAAAAAATGATTCATGCCTATAATATCCTCTCATCCTGTCAGCGCTCCGCAGAGACGATCTTTGATCTTTGCTTCGCACTACGGAGGCCGAGAGTCTCAGTTGTCAACACACATGGAAGTCGAGGAGAAAGAGAAACACAAATCAAACGTTTGGCAACACTTCGGATTTTTCAAGAAAGACGGACAACTTGCAAAATCGCTCTCAAATTGTAAACGATGCCGTGCCGCTTTAAAGTACACAAGTAGTACGAGGAACTTAGCGACGTGGGGTCTGTGGCTGAAAAGAGAAACCTGAAAGTTAGACATGAGTTAAATCACTCAGTGAGGTGTTCTGTCAGAGAGATGGTGTTTAGTTTACAGCAGCCTGTGACGGCCAATAATAGTTTAAATGTCTTCCTTACAATTGTAAGCAGTTATGAAATAGCTGTTTGTGAAAGGTTATTTGTATTCTTTATTGTTCATATAGAACCCACTGCTTTCTGCTCACTGGTGAGTCAGCCTCTGAGTGAGTGTTAAGCACGTCAGGCTGGCAGCTGTATGGGCATTGCACTGTGGTAGCTGCTATTTGCACATTGTTAATCCTGGGCAATGCATCCTTAAATAGTTTAACTGTGAGGTGTTATAACATTGTAGTGTACTCTGGAGACACTACTACAAAGGACTTGTGAAAAGGCCTGTTTGTGAAAGTTCCAAGTGTTTGTTTTGTTTAAGGTAAAAAAGACACAGCATGATGGGATGCGCAGTACTAGTCGAGGGAACCAAATATGTAAAGCACTTTTGTTAAATGTCCCATGTCATGGCCATTTCCACTGATCATAATTCCATTGTTGAGGTCGACTAGAATAGATTTATATTGTGCAATATTCCAAACGCACATTGGCTTCTCAAACAGCATCTCTGTAAACTACGTGTATTCACTGAATTTCACTCTCTGCCTTTAACGGCTCGTTGTAGCTCCAGTAGCTCCAGCCCCCACCCTCCCTGTGAGCACAGTGTGCTCTGATTGGTCGGGACGTTGTGAATCGCGCTAAGCTCCGTGGAGGTGTTGTTTCCCTGTTTAGCGATACACCGCGAAACACAGCCAAACTCATCCTGAGCACACACAAAGTCACAGCCGAAGTAAAAACAATAAGTGTGGCTTGATATTGAGTAAGAAAAAGGTTGATAAACGCTGTGAGAATGGGTCTGCAGAGAGAATTTCGCCACGATCCCAACTATCTGTTCTCAGCCTGCAGCCAGGGAGGAGAAATCAGCAGAGCTGCCTGCACTGAGTGAGTGTGTGAGGAAGTCCGTGGATTGGTTAATTTGGACCAATCAGCCTGGTCATAGCTCTGGGCGTGGCTACTGGGTGTTCAGACGTCACAATGTCCAGGAAGAACATGAGAAATCTCCAACGAGGCGTTTTGGGGAGGTATTTTCTGTGTTAAAGTTTTACTCGCTACAGGGTGTACTTTGAGAGTTTGTGACTCTGCAGACCGTTTACATGCAGAAAAACCTTCATAACACACAAGGGGACGGGTAATAACCGGAAAAGCATGACATGTCTCCTTTAATTTATGATTTGCGGCATATAAGGAATAAAACCAAATCCTCTGTCGTACCATATTGAATTGTATCATTTTTTTGCATCGTGTTGAATTGCATCGTATCGCCCCGAATCGCATAATGTTGAATCAAATCGTATCGAACTGTATCGCAACAGGGGTGAATCGTATCGCATCGCCTGGTGTTTCAAATGTATCGTTAATGTATCGTAGGCAACGTATCGAGATGCGCATCGCATCGGCCTCAGTGATGGAGATGCACATCCCTAGTATAAACATTTCTTTAACAAACTTCTCTCTTGCTTCACATCTCACTTATCCCCGTTGGTATACACAAATAAATATGAAAAGATAAGCTCTGTTGCTTCAAAAAACATTTTCCTACAATCAAACTTTGCGTGTTGAAATCAAATATTGAAATGCAGTTTATTTTTACGTTAAGTATTTCGTATGTTGCTTTGTTGGACTTTCATTGCCAAATATATGCCACAACTTTTGTGCATCTGACAATAAAGCATTTGAACCTTGACATATATAAATATGATATAATGGCTGTGGTTTACCTCCTATCTGCAGCTCAGGGCAGCCCATCCTCCTGAGCTGGCTGTTGACGGAGTCGATCTCCTTCACCAGGGGGACCAAGATGGTGTCACTGATCCACTGCAGAGACACATATTAAGGTTCATTTCCTTTTTTGTAAAGCTTTGTGTAATTGAAAAGGAATGATGCACAATTTACAGTGAAGTTGCAATGTTAGGTACAAAAGAAAATAGAAAGTACATTATCAAACTTGTGGAAAAATACGTTTTTTATAAAGAGATGAAATTACAAATGGTATAATAACATATATGACAACTTTCAGATATATCTAGTATTTCTAACGTAGTTTCCTACACAGTCAATGTAAGGTGGAAGGTTTGTCACAGACTTTTCTTTTATGTGGAATAAATGTTAAAACTTTTTTCATTAATAACGTTTTTTTTGTGTGAGGTGAATATGTATGAACACTCACATTTCGAAGCTTGGCGGTCCAGCTATCAATGCGGTCCACTACAGGGCGACTGGTTGTGATTCTGGCCCACACCTGAATAACAGGAGGGGGGAAATATATAATGTCAATCATGCATTCAACTAAGACACCGACTAACTCATCCATATACATTTTCTTTACAACGGTACACCAACACTGCTTATTCACAGACCTCCTCTGCAGCCTGTTTGGAGCCCAGGTCCGTCTCGTCCTTGCTGGCAGACGGAGCCAGAGAGCGGCAGGCCGGCTGGTACAGGAACTTCCTCAGGCTCTGGGCGTAGTCTCCCACGGAGCGGTTGTAGTTCCAAAATGTTGGGCTGTGGCTCGGAGACACAGCCTCTGGACTCCCTATTGAGAGCATCAATGTTCATTATGTGGTTATGAATATTGTCATGTATCTCCACAATAACGGAGATTGAGATAATTCTTTACAAAAACCAAAGTCTTAGTCTAGATCTGCTGTTTATACTAGCAGTGACATTTGTACAACCTTAGGTCAAATCAAGGTTTTTTTTACTTTTTCAAATGACAGAACTATCTGAAAGAGGTGTGTTGATTTTTTAAATAAAAATACTTCCTCATCAGCAGCCAAACCATTTTAAATTGTACAATGTAGCATTCATATTTTTTTCTTACCCATTCACCACTGTTAAAGACGGTAATACAATGTAAACATTTGTTTTCCAACTGTACCTAGCTGGCTGCGGTGACTCCTCTCCCCCTCTGTTCGGAGGAACCTCTCCAGGCTTTTCAAATCCTCCATGTAGTCCTCCTTGCTTCCAGGGGAGTTAAACACTGAGGGGGACGTGCGGTATCGGGCTCTCAGACTGGAGCCTTCTGCTGGTCCGATGCTGCTGGCGTAGGGAGAGGAGCCAGGGGAGGGACTGTAGTTCAACACCTGAGAAAGGAAGGACATAATGTGCTCAATGTGAAGAGGAGAAACACAGAAGGAGTCATTAAATACATTGACCCACCACAACCCCACAGGCTAGGATAGATAACGGTGATGTAAGGGACGTACCTTTCCAAAGGCAACTGAGGGGGAAAAGGCCCCCCCTGCACTGTTTGGGGTGGATGGGCTGCCGAGCGGAGGGCTGTACCCGGGTACACAGCTCGGGGAGAACTTGGGGCTGGTAGTGGCCGGTCTTGAGGGGCTGAAACTCAGAACACTTTGGCCCTGCAGCGGAGACGACTGGGCCGGGGCTGGGGTCTCCTTTTTTTCAGGCTTTTGGGGCGGAGAGGCAAGAATACCTCGGAGGGGAGAGACAACAAGCAGCATACTTAGAACTACATTTCTTTACTTACATCTAATAAGAAATGTTGCAGGTAAAAAACACTCACTTGTGTTTCTCAGACCCAGGAGTTTATGCTGCTCAGGGGATACAGCAATGGAGGAGGGAGCCATGGTGTATTTGAAATATTTCCAGAAGTCAAATAGAGCATTAAGGCTAAACAGAGAGGCGAGCGCCAGTTCTGCAAACAAGGAAAGAAGATTAACACATTTTTTACAGGATCTTCCAGAACATATTATAAACATGTCTGTCCGTTAGGGGTGTTGAAAATAATCGTTTCTACGATGCATTGCGATGCGGACGTGGACGATTCGGTATCGATGCAGTGACGGAAGATAATCGATTATAGCGTAGTAACGTTGCTTCCTGATTTTCCGGCCGCGGCTTTACTATAACGTTTTTTTTTCTGTCACTTCAAATCGGTCGGTGACGCAGAGATTAGGGAACAGACGTGACAGCGGCACAGCAACACCAAACACGGAGCAGTCTGCTTTATCCAGCAACACAACAACACCAGTCCAGAACCAACAGCAGAAGGACCCGCTCTGAATCACTACGTGTCGCTGCGGCTCAGAGACACAGACAGGGATTTATGTTTTTCAAAAATAATCGCGTTACAATCATGTCAGGTTTTTGGTGGATTTAATTAAGTCTTGGATTGCAAAGTATGAATGTCCTCTAGCGATTTTCAGACGATATATACGTGTGTAAAGTTTGTGAAGGCAGGAGGAAAAAAGCTTCCGCGATCACGGTCTCCTCTCCGTTCCTCCAAACTCCGCCCCCTCCCTGAAAATAATGAGTGACAGGCTGATCGTGACCCGATAGAAACTTTATTATTCAGTTAATCACTGAGATATAATGAAGCTAATTTAATCTCATGCATTCATGGGATTCATGTAACAGTAAAACAGAGAATGTAAGTGTGCACCCACATGCAGTATCTTTGTTTGTATATGCTGTTGTAAATACTCATGTCGTCTGCTGTGTTCAGACTCAAGTCCTGTGTGTGATGCCACATTCAGGACATTCAGTGTTCTTTTTTTAACAGCAGACCGTGGCTAGAAGCTGCAGCTAGACTGCAGAAGCATTATTTTTTTGTTTTTGAGGATGGAACAACTTCACACACAGATATAGGGAGGCTAGACCTATACAATTCATTTATTTTGGTTTATAAATTAATGTCAAGACATTTATGTTATTGATTTCTGAAGCACTTTCTAAATAATAAAAAGAGAGTTCATATGTATTTACTGCATGTATGCATTGATGAAAAATAAGCCATGTGCAGTAATATAGAAAATTGAGGATGCAACGCATTGGAATGAATCGTGATGCATCGGGATATCGAATTGAATCGAATCGTTGACAGGATAATCGTAATCGAATCGAATCGAATCGTGAGACCAGTGAAGATGCACTAACTGTCCGTTAGAGTCAATTTCAGATTTTCTTTTTAATATCATTTAGATTAAGGCTTTTTGTCCATCAGACATCCATTAATAAATGAGTGAGCAGTGGGACCTCACCGATGTACCAGATAGGCCAGTAGGTGATGTTGTAGTATCGGCTCAGCAACTGTCCTGACCTAAAATATAGTAAAAAAGATAAACATATCATTATACTTTGCTCTGGGCAGATGGAAGATGGTGGTTAGTAAATCAGTGCTTCATTACAAACAGTTGCTCATGTTTGCCGTAGATAACATTGCTGAACAACTTACATTTCAGTGTAAATCATGCCAGCTAGAGATACGTTCAGCACGGCCCAGGCCAGGACCACCTGTCGAGCCTGCTCCTCCCTCCTCATCCTCAGCGCCCTGTCTATCATGCTGGGCATCCCGTCCTTCACTGGAGTCAACATGATCTGATCTGTTCAGGCTGAGGCAAGAAGCACAGAAAGACACTGTCAGACAAACGAGAAATCAGAATACCTTTACTCGTCCCACAGAAGGGAAATGTACATTGTTACAGCAACGAGCCAAAGACAGCTTAATATTAATTAAGAAGCATGCATAAAATATTTAAAATATTAATATAAATTACACAATTAACCAAATACACATCCAGTGCCAGTATTGTTTTGTCCAAGCTACATTCAAGGAGAGATCTTACAAGATAGAAATAACTAATAACGTGTAGCTTGTGTTACAAATAAATCCATATCCTTTTGCAAATAAAACTTAGTGGCACCAAACTGTGGCAACATGACACAAATGCTGGTAGTGCAGGACAGTTAGCAGACATGCTAGCTAAACGGTTAGCTAAAGTTAGCTAGCTTAAATATAAACAATGCGAATACGTGGGGGAATGTTTAGATTTTAGTGTACATTTAAAACACCGAAAACACATGTGCGCTTTACCGATACAATAAAACAACCAAAATACGAATAGATAATGCATGAAATATAGATCATTCATACCACGTTACAGTGAATGATAGCTGCACCGCTGCATGTTTTTGTATTTTAACCGGAAGCTACACTATGCACTTCCGTTCAGAACTTTATCCTTTTAAATAACTTTAATTTAAATGTAAATGTTTTATACTATTACATAAGTCTCCAGGAACTGCAATATAATATTTAGAAGTAGTCAGAAACAAAAGGAAAAGGGCTATTTAGTTCCCTGACAGTTACAGATAGTACTGAACATTGTTATAATACTTTTTTGATAGTGTTTAAAAATGTATTTAAACTTAAGATAAGTAGCACACTTAGCAAAGCAATCATATGTATTAACTTATGATAATTATAGTCTGCTTTTAGTCAGAAAACATATCAAAGTAAGTTACTCATACATACTGCCAAATGAGGGCATTATTGCTCATTGTTAACCAAATGGTATTTCATGCAATGAGGATGTGATGGATGTACAGCAGCTGGGTAACCATTTACACACATATGTATTCAGTGATGTAGTTATTTATGCTTTCAACTTATGTAAATCAATCAACAACATAAAGCAGCGGTTATTTTCCATTTATTCAAACATAACACAACAGATCGGATGGAGCTATAACATTTCATCATTTTCAACAGAAACAAAAAGGAATATGAATGTAATGCAAGAGTCTCACTTTCATTCACACATTGACATTTTTACTTAAATAAAAAGAAATACAAAATCATGATTTTTAAATAAATAGAGTAAAGTACAGTCCAGTTAGCAATAACATATCAGGTCTGAAATGCAAGAATATGGCATCAGAAGTTTGAATTCACATTATTATGCAACTACAAATAAACATCAGCAATTCATCCCATGTTATCGAGTGAGTCAAAAGAAACAGAGTAACTCATATTACACAGGTCTGAGGTAATGAAGAGAAAGGAGAGCTTTGTAGAAATACAGTCAGATGTTTATCAGTTCTCTTATAATATGGCAAATATTATTTTAGCAGCACTGATAAGCTTGTGAGACTTGACATATATTGATGTACAATGTGGTAATTGCAATGCTCACAGTGAATATGTGACAATGTAACTGACATTTGGCAAAAACTGGAGGTAAACATCAGTTTTCTAGTAAAGTATATAAATAAAATCTCAAAAGGCACAGTGTGGTCAATGAGGGGGTGACAGGGACTTCTCAGAGTTATATCCTCCAACGTCTAAACCACAGTCCTCATTGCTGGCTGAGTCTGCTCCTCTTCCCCTACCATCATCTTCCTCCTCTTCTTCCTCTTCCTCCTCCTCATCTTCTTCCTCCTCCTCTAATTCCTGCTCCTTCCGCGACGCTCTCTCAGTCTTGGGCCCTTTGCATATTTTGAGGTGACGGGTAAGGTGGTATTTGGTGAGGAAAGCTTTATGGCATTTCTCACAGACAAAGTCTCGTCGGCCCTCGTGAGAGTTCATGTGCTTCTTCAGGTGGTTGTTCTTGAGGAAATGTTTGTTACACTTTGGGCACTGTATCCGGCGCTCACTGGGGGGGAAAGGACAAAAAACACACATTATATAACCTAAATAACCTTATTTGCTAAATATCTCTCCATCTGTTTAGTTCTACAGCTTTGTATAAAGTGCAATAAATAAGTAACGTACTGTGTATGAGAGAACATGTGTTGTTTCAGGTCATGTTTCCTGATGAATGCTCGCTCACAGAGGTCACACTTGAATTTCTCTGCAACGGTATGGATGAGCATGTGCGACGCCACATGGGATTTCTGGGTGAACAACTTCTCGCAAACAGTGCATCTGTAGTTCTTCTGACCTGTTATTGGCAAAAAGAAAAAGCCATATTATGATCATTTTCTGGTTCATATTTGTATTTAGTGTCTCTACTATGACATGTTTAATGTTCAAAAAGTTAAAGAAAAAAAAAAAAATCATAATATGGCCCCTTTAATGAACCGTGTACACACCTGTGTGAATCTTGAGGTGCTGCCTGAGGTTGCTGGGATCGCTGAAGGCCTTACTGCAGTAATCACACTTGTGAGGTTTCATGCCCACGTGCCCCATGAAGTGCACGTTGAGCCTGGTGGATGTGATGAAAGCCCGGGAACACATGCTGCACTTGAATTTCTTCTCCCGAACATGACCCTGACCTTTTCCTCTGGGTGTTACATTGTTAGAGTTTCTATCACTGCTGCCTTTGCTGTTGCTGTGTAATTGTCCTGCAGCGTGGGCATGGCAGGGCCATGGGGAGGAGGAGGAGCTTGAGGTCCCATTGGCCGTCTTCTCTTCCTGGTGTTGTTGCTGTTGCTCTTGCTGCTGCTGCTGCTGCTGCAGCTGCTGTTGCTGAGAGTGGTCCTGCTGCGCTGGGCTGTGGCTGTGTGGAGGCTGGTTATGGCTGTGGTTGCTGTTATGGCTGCCAAGGTGAGACTTGAGCTCGGAGAAGGAGGAGCACTCTTTGCCACATTGGCAGATCTGGCCCTCTGGCACTTGAGGAACACCTGTGGAGACACAAAAGATGGTTTAACGGTCAACATCAAGCAGTGGATAACCGGCATTATAACATTTAAAATCATCTGTCAACTCACCCATCAGCCTGCAGTAGTCTCTGCTGTAGTAGAAGAGCAGCTCCTGGTCCGGGTGGATCTCTGTGGTTGTGCAGAAGAACAGTTTACCGTTGGCAGAGTAAGCCACCAGGTTCTGCTCCTCACGGCTCCTAAACACACACACATAAACACCGCATGTTTATTTACATATTGGCGAAATTGCATTGCAAACGTTGATCACGAGCGCTGACAATGTCGCATTTCTCTTTATTGGGTTTGCCTTTATTATAACAGGACAATTGCAGTTCATTGTGGCAAAAATGTCAATCAAAATTCTGGTTGCATTGATATACATATTTTACTCTTTACCTTGCTTTGCGAACAAACATCATCCAGTTGCACTCGTTCTCGTCCGTTGTCACGATGTAGAATTCCAGCACATTGTTGTGATACATCTGAAACAAAGAGACGGGTTTATCACTTAATATAGTTTTGCAGTGATTGTGACTGGAAAACCCACAGTCCAATACAAAAAAAAAGCTACCGCACTGACCTTCCATATTTGTGGCGTGTCTTTTTCTGGCCAATCAGAGAGATCCACGTTGCTGCAGTGCTGGCCCGCCATTGGTCCAAAGCAGGTCCTTGGAGGAATGACGTCCCGTGCAAAAACTCCTAAAAAAGGGGGCACATTACGTCAGCAAGCTAATTCATAGTCTACCAAAAGCTTTGTCTACCTAGGCATTAGCTTTTTCTATATGAAAAAATATAAAAACTTATACATTTTATTTTGTAAATCACATAGATGACAGTGTTAACAAAAATACCAAAAAAATTACAAGAAAAAGACAATAAAATAAATACCACAAAATGTGAAACTACTCCCAGAAAGTGCCCTTATTATTACATTAGTGTGCATAGAATCAGGTATGATGATCTTTAAAAAGTCTATCAATCTGTTCCACGGATAATAATGAACCAGCAGATATATAAATGGTCACAATGCCCTTACCGAGCGGTTCGTCAGCCACTGAGATGCGCAGGCACAACGGGCGCGGCAGAGAGAGGCGTGCCCGGCTTTGGATCGGAGCGTCTGGGATGAAGGTGACCGGGCCGTGTTCTGGGCAATCTGAGGTATACGAGCGCTCACACAGCGTGCACCCTGGGAGAAAATAACAACATACGAGTTAATATTGATACAAGTCCTTTTTCAGAGTCAAGTCCCTGCTTTGTGTACACCATGCTCTTTTTACTTTAAAGTTTGAGACTGATTTCTACAATAACTGTTAAAAGAGTATTAGTGGAAACAAACATGGGAAAGTAAGAACACTTATAAGAGGGGTTAGAGGGAAAGAAAGGTAGGCTTCAATTTGGAGGGATAATATTTTTGTTCAGAACTTCATAGCTTTTGTCAGACCTAGAATTTGATTTTGAAATCCATTGATATTTTTAAGGTTTAAAAGATACACAAAATAAACACTCACAGATGGTGTAGGCAGTGACCATGTTCTCCTTGTTGGAGGTGGAGTCCTCCAGCTGCAGGGTGGAGTTGACCAGCACCAGGTTGTTTTCTGGCCCCAGGGACACCTCTGCAGTGATGGGGGACACGTTGACCGCCTCCATCCCCATCCCAGAGTGTCCGTGGAGCGACACCGGCTCCAGCTGGCCCTGGTTGAGCACCACACTGACTACGCCTGAGTTCAGTTCCCCGTTTGTGTGGAGTCCTCCCGCTCCTCCTCCGGTGTTCCCCACTCGACCCCCCATGTGATCCGGCTCCATCACCACAGGTAGTTCGAGAACAGTGGGTCCATGGAGGGGCATAACCCCGCCGGACGAGTCCACCCCGGGCAGTCCCTCGTGCTGAGGTTGCCGCCCCCCTCCGAGCTGCTGCTGGGAGTCGGACACTGACACCACCCCGACTCCCTCCATGGAGGCCAGCTCCTCCCCCATCCGGTCAGGGGACATGGGGCTGCTGACACGCGACTCCATGGCCAATCCTGAAGAGTCCAGCTCATGAGGGCCGGGCTGGTGGAGGTCCCCCTGGCCGCTGACCTGTCTGGAGTCCATGGGTACCAGGCCCTGCTCCAGGGGGCCTCCGGGGCCACTGTAGTGATCCAGACCTGAGGGGTTGTTGCTGGACACAGACAGGGTTCCATCCATGTTGAGGCTGCTGGGATGAATGTACTGAGGGGGTGGTCGGTCTGCCAGATAGGACAGGATACCTACAGCAGGAAAGAAAAAGGGAACGTGATTACTGTCACTTCATGGCCCTCTAATGAGGTCAGTGTAAGACTGATTCTACCATGATGCAACAAAGAATGTCATTCCTGCCTGTCAATACACTGGCAATAAGAATGACTAATATCTAATAATACAACACTGTATATATTATAATATAAATAGCATATATTGTAGTAAAATGTGCAGATTTTTACTTTAATTTGTTATATTTATATACATATTTCATTCTATTATTCTAATATTACAGTACCTGGCAATATGTGTCGGAAGTAGCTGCTCTCCAGGTGGGGGTACGGAGGCGGGGGCAAAGAGTAGTTCCTCTCCGGCAGACCACACATCACTCCTCTGTCACTCAGCGGACCCATGGGGAGCATCAGCGAGAGGGCCGAGGGGAGGGATCCCAGGGAAGGACCCAGGCTGGGGATGGCCACTGGCATGCCTGATATAAAAAAAAAGAAATGAAAACAAGAATAATTTTAGCAAAGAAAAGAAAGAGATCAGTAGCCTGAGACTAGATCCTTAATATCTAATCCAACAAAGATTAATGCACAATAACTATTTCATATAGTTTAAAAGTTGATGTTCCTCTATATCAAACATAACAAGTGACGAATATAATGCTGTGCCTCTCTTTAACTTCAATTTGGACACTGATCACGTGATGCTTTGTCTTGTCACAGTAGGTCTTGCTATAGTGCGTTGTTTGAGCAAACATGCCTGGCTTGTCGCGTCATTCATACCTGGAGTGGGAATGGGGTTGTGTGTGGGGGAGGTGGGCAGACCCAGGTGGCTGGCACTCACTGAGGGCACACTGAGCTGGTCCATGCTCACAGGACTCAGGTTCATGTTGTTCATCCTGAAGAAACAACAGCAGAGTTACTCCAGAGACAGAGCAATAACAGACTGCCCCAGCCCCGCCGTCATAATGACAGATATAGCAAAACACTTTACAACACCTCACCTCTGGCTGGCAGATAAATCACTGCTCTATAGTTTTAGTTTCTCCCTCTCCATAACCATGAACAATGTGCACAAAATCTACCTTGAAAATCTGTAATTGATATACTATCCTACAATATGTGTTTATATTACTGCAATATATGTCTATATTTCAATTGCTGCACATTTTCCCAATTTGGGATCAATAAAGTATTTATCTATCCATCTATAGGACAGCAAGCTAAATACCATGCAAACAATGTGGGATATTGGCTGCTGTTTACACACTGTTAGCTATTAGAAACACTTAGATTAAATCTATTTTGTCGGTCTTCATTGTTGATTTATTGAGCCCTTATGTAATTGTTAGCATGTAGAGACACACATAGTTAATACACGTAAGCAACGTTACCTGAATTCAACAACGGTCCATCATCAACCATGTACTGCTGAATGGTGCTTTTATTCGTCTCTCCCTGTGAAATGAAACACCTGGTATAACAACAACATTACCTGAAAAGACACACAATTCACACTTCTTATAGATATTCCATTCAAGCAGCTAAAATTAAAGATAGAATAACATTTAAGCGACATTTTTGCAAGTACCTTCAACCAGTGTTGTTACAATGCTAACATTAGCCTTGCTCATTTATATCTACATAGATCGTCAAAACTAAGAATTATCATGCGTTTTAGCTGCAGAAATAGCTGTTACCACCGAATGTGAAGCTCCATCGCAAAAATACGTCTTATATGAAAAGGAGTGCGACTTGAAAATAAAAACATACCAGCACAATAGTTCCCTGCACGGGGCCATGACAGTATTCTGCTTCTAGTGCGCATGCGCAGCTGTAAGAGTGAATGTGTGTTGTGCTGATCTCAGGTCAAATGTTCGGTCCTCCACTCTCCCGATTCACGAAAAGCGGCGGATCGTCAGGGGGCTTTATTGTATGGAAGACATTTGCCAATGTGATGGGAAAAATAAATATGTATGTCATTATTCCAAACTTTTCATATATAATGACTTAATGTGACAACATTATAACTTAGTAAGAGTTTCATTACTTCAACGAACGAATACTGTCATTATTATTACTGGGATCTTTTTATATATAATCAAAATTGACATAACAAATACAAATATTACTTTTTGTGTTTTGTTTAAAACTTTGTTCGTACTGTTTAAAAAAAAAAAAAAAACAGCCGGCGAATTTATCATAGATATGGGTGTGAATACAAATCTTACCCCCATAGGTCCTTTTCAATTATGCTAATAAAGCCTCAAACAATCTCGATTTCAGTTTATATGCAATCTTGAACGGTGAATGGTCAAATCATTTTAATTTCAAAAACTCATCGTTTGAAATATATTAATTATTAGGTGTTACACCACATATGTTGCCTTTTACAATTATAGTCCAAGAGTAAACTGGCTTGAATGATCATATTTGTACACAGCAAATAAAAAGTATTTATATGTTGCCTTTTACAATTATAGTCCAAGAGTAAACTGGCTTGAATGATCATATTTGTACACAGCAAATAAAAAGTATTTATATGTTGCCTACATTTGCAAGACATTTACAATGAAAAAGTCAGCAGTGTACATTTCCATGATGAGTTGCTTCACAGTGTGAACGGAAGGAAGAAAGGTTATATAAACAGTTTTATCTTGATGAGAAAACCACTCTGCATCTCCGCCCCGGATCACACCCACCATGCCTCCAGCCTCAAAAGCCAAACCAACAAGATGACACACAGACTGAACATTTACCCGATGAAGAAGTGCCCACTTATAGAAGATCACAATTTAGATATTTAATCACAAAAAGAAAACTCTTGCTGAAAACATGAGATTACTTTGAGGAGACTCTGGCACGGTAAGTTGCATTGATGGCACACAGTTTATTTCATATTCAACCGCTATGTACTTTAATTTCCCCCTTTTTCTATTAGAAATATGTCTCACATGTAAGGATATAATGGAGCATACTCCATTCATCCCTCCACTGGCTCTCCACGGCTTCTCTATGGAAAACAGTGGAGCACACTACAAGGATGCACTACGGCTGAGACTGCCCCTCCACCTGGACGCATATCTGGACCCAGTGCACGGCCAGAGGTTACCCTACAGACGGCTAACTTATTTCCCTTTCCACGTCCCCTTTGGAGTGTGTGATTATTCCTTTGAACCTGCTTTTATCCGGAAAAGGAACGAAAGGGAGCGGCACCGAGTGCGCTGCGTAAACGAAGGTTACACACGGCTCAGAGAGCATCTGCCGCAGGAGTTTGAGGACAAGCGGCTCAGCAAAGTGGAGACCCTGCGCGCTGCTATTGACTATATCAAACACCTGCAGAGCCAGCTGGACTTAAACATGTCCGGGATGGAGATACCACTCGTTGGAGACGCGCGTACCCGTGCATCGCTGCCGCAGAGGACAGAGTGCAACAGTGGTGGAGAATCCAAAACTGGCCTCAACGACAGTGAGGAAATTGTTTACTGATATTAAGTGTATCTCTTTCTGTGATCTGCTGTACATTATTTACATTTTGGAGAAAGTAAAACATGCCAAATGGAAACAATTCACTATCTGATTGTATTCAGTCTGCATTAATCAACATCGTTTGTTTACATTTGGGGGGGGGGGGTCAGTATAGGACAAACTACCATGAAAAAAATATCCTTGATTCATTTCAAGCTTGTATTATTTTTGCATCTTGTTGCTATTGTTGATGTGCTTTTCGGTTATTGGAAAAAAAGAAAAAATCTTATCTTGACCATATTTTATAAATTGAATGAGTTACATTTAAAACAAGTAAAACATAAAACAAAAATATTACACGAGAATATTATGTATAATAATTCAAAAATAAATGTAAAAAGAAGAATGATGCCTTTTTTGTGGTACATTTGACAGGTTGAGCATGTCATCTCAATACTTTACATATTACGTTTCCTTAATTTGTGTGGGCTAACCAAATATTTGTTTTATCATTGTATTGAATACAGGAAAAACGATATAAATAACAAACCTATATCAAGACATGACAGTATAACCTAAAAATAAAAGGGAAAAAGGGAATCAAATAAGACAACAATAGACAAAATACAATTACTATAAATGGATCACATTTATAGTCTAGTAATGATTGAGATTGTAATATAAATATTTTACCCAACAGAAGAAAAAATGCTATCAGGCTTTAAATAACTAGTAGGCTCAACTGGTCCCTGAAGCACAGAAACGACACCTCAAACTAAGTATTCCTTAAGTGCTCTTCAAAGTCCACTTACTGACAGCACCGTATATCTCAGGAAGCTTCTTCCCCTAATAGCTTAAAGAATGCATTTCTCAGGCAGCCATGTTTGTGTGTTTATGCTTCCCACCTCCGCTGACCTGCACGGAAACAGCTCACAATTTCAGATTTTCAAAAAAACCCAAACCACAAATTGGGGGGGGGAAAGTAAACACGATATTGTATACAAGTAGAAGGAGTTTGGAGAGACCAGCAGAGTGCCGTGCAAGTGACCCGTGTTGCTGCTGAAGAAAGGCATTGCTTTCCACGAAGGCGTGACATAACAAAGGTGTTGGGCTGTGCAGTTTGTGAATTAGACCCAATAATTATCCAAGTGCTGGTACCCGGGCTGGATGGTTCAGTGGCATTCTGAAGATAGGGAACATGGAGCTACTTAAATGAAAGCCTCGGCTATAATGGATGTTTTCTCTCCGGAAGCTCACGCGCTGATTTTAATCTCATTCCTGCACATATTCCTTACAGGCATAGCTCCACTTTACTGGAAGGTATAGTTGCGAATGCATGAATCTGATTTAGTACAAAAGCCAGAAGAAAAGATGATATGTTTCGGTAATGGTAAGGATCATATCAACTGATTTATGTTATCATCTTGGTGAATCTATTTATGCCACAATAACCTTGTAGTCTTAACACATACAACACATTACAAACTGCATACTTACTCTGATATGTTGGAGTCAACACACATAGACAATATATTTTACATATACCTCGTAGTGATACATAGGCAAACAAAGCTCTCCCAATAAAGGATAACATATGAAAATGTAGTCAAAAGAAAATGTAGAATCATGGGCAAAACATTTGACAATGGCCCCTGGGACGAGTCATTGAAAAGGCCCCATATCTGTACAACATAGAAGCAAGACAGACTGTATGGTTGTTTGTTTAGCCTCTTTTTGTTGTTGTTTTGTGACTTTAAAGTCATTTTCTGTCTTTCTGTCCTTTTAAGTCTATTGGTAGTTTTTTTAAAGGTGTTTTGCATGTCTATTTTGTCATTATTTTTAGACTCTTTATAGTTGCCTAAGGTCTATTTTTTGTAGTTTTTTTCCTTTTCATAATTGTTGAGTCTTGTTGTGGTCTCTTTGCAGCTGTTCTGCATCTCTTTGTTGTTGGATATGTATTTTATTGGTCATTTGAGTTTATCCCTCGTTGGTACATGCATCTTTGACTTACATATTATAGGTGAAGGCCAGTTGGGCCCCTGACACTTTGGATTAAAAAATCCATCCACGGGTGGAATAATCAACCAAGATGGAGGAGGGAATGGATTATTGAAATGGGGGAAATAAATATCTAAAATAACATGATCAGAGGACTCCTGTGTGTGTGACGGATTAGAGTTCTTTGATAAGCCTGCTAGTGTTGCCTTCTGTGTTTAAGGCTGCAGATTAGTGCTGTGCAGGAGAGAAAATACCTGCTAACATGCACGATGACTTGGATAGATAACGTTTATCAGTTCAATAAGATCAGTGCGGGACCACCGGGTAAGGTTTCTGCAACGTGTCGAGACACAGAGCCCACATTCAGAGACGGAAACGGAACAAATGCGAGTAACAGGACACACAGTGATGCGGGGAAAATATGTTGATGCACTTAAGCTTAAACAATTTCTCAGCTGCCTTGGGAATTTTATTACACTGTAAATGCTCATTTACTATCAAGGCTGACAAATGTCCACCATTTGGGATTATTAAAAAAGAAGATATTTTACAACCCTCCATTTTCAGTAGATACCTGTATAAGTGGTTGAAGCAAGTGTTGCATAATGTTGTTTACATTGCATTTGTGGGAAAATAATGTATTTATGAGCTACACTAGTAAACAACATTGCAATTATATTAGCAAGAAAATGTACTTAAAGTGTCAAAAGTAATGGTACTCACACAGAATGCTCACTATCAGTGTCATGTATTGCATTATTGGATCATTGTTGCAGATACATTAAGATGTAAGCAGTACTTGAAGGTTAAACTTCTTTATATACCTTTTGGTAGTTCCATCTTTAGAAATACATCTTATTTTATAAAATGGAAATTCTCAAAAAGAACACATTTCTCAAAATTGTTTGAAAGATTCGCCCCTAAATATTGACGTATATAGTTGATCATTTTGTCCACTCCCTGCATCTCTTTTATTAAGTGAACTACTGGAGTAAGGAGAAGAAAAGGATTATCATAATATATTATAATGATGCATAATTACAACAGGGCTTGGTTATAATAAAGTTACAAAATCAGGTCAGTCAAGTTTCAGTGATTCAGCAAAAATTGGTTAGTTCTTGAAGGATTACACAGAAGCCAATGATGCATCCGTAAGTGTAATTTATTAAATTAAATACATATTTACAAGTGGGTATAAGTTAGCAAATGTGTGACATGAAGTGAATTGATGTGATTAACGTGCCTGCAGTTCATCAAGCTGCTCAAGGATGGTGTCTTTTTCGAATTCCAACAGTGAGATCTTACGGTTCTTGTCGCTCACCTCCTGTCAAAAATATGGAAAAAATGGCCACATCAAAAAGAAGCAAACAGACCAATCGATCAGAAATTATTGCAAATTCAAACAAAGGCATCATTTGAATAAAAATGAAAATGAAAGGGGGGGAAACATTTAATATAGCAAAATCATTTCTAAAGAGAGTAACAAAACTGGACTTTATAAAAAAAACGCATTTGAACAGTTTTCAAGCTTTACAGCAGGGGTGTCCAAACTACGGCCCGGGGGCATTATGCGGCCTGCGGACCATTTTGAATCGGCCCTCATCAAATAAAAAAAATATAATGGAATATGGCCCACAAATGAAACTTGTACTTGTCTTATTGTACTTCTTAAATATAAATGTAAAAATATATTACACAGTAGTAGTCATGTGTTAACACAACCTATTTCTCCTTATTATAATCAATCTGAGGCTTCTGTTTTAAGGGATGAGCTGCCAACACTCACGAGCATAATTTACCTAGCCTACATTTGATTGATTTTGCTAACTTATAACTGAACTTATGAGGCAATATACCTCTAGTGAGTGGTCCAGCCCTTTGTATATTTTTCTGTATGTGGCTCTCGGTGAAAAAAGTTTGGACACCCCTGGTTTACAGTAATAACATTTCCCACATTTTCTGCTCTCCTCACCTGAGCCAGTGCTGTGTTCTGCCACCGGAGGTTGCTGTCAGACACTGCGTCGGGCAGAGAGGCGCTGCTGCCGCTGGTCACGGGCTCAGTCATCACAGAGCCCAGAGAGCCGTTCACCCGCTGTATCCGAGACCTGAGGAGGCAAGACAAGGCCTGCAGAGACACAGGGCGGCGGGCGTTTACACCATCAGTGACAGTACACAGAGTTATGATTTGTAAAGTCAATGAGGCAATGCACTCGCCCCGCCTCCTACCTCTGCTGCTCCGTCCTGCCGGGGGTTGACCCCACTCTGCTGGGTCTGGAAGCTGCCCTGCCTGGCTCGGTTCTCATCCAGCCGCTGGAGGTACCAGAGGCGGGCCTTCTCCAGAACCTCCATGCCCGAGCACAGAGCGTCCTTCTCCTGCTCCAAGTCCTTCAGACGCTTAACCTGAGGTGGGAGGAAAACCTCTCAATCATGTGAATCTTAAAGATTCGTCAGGATGTTTGAAGTGGGGTTTAATAAAGGTAGGCCTACTTAAACATAGGTGTATCACCAGTGGCGTAACTATCGACGCACCGGGGCGCAGAGCCGGCCAGAGGCCCATGACCATTTTTTTGGGGCCCCAATGGCATTGGGACGGGTGGCGCAGTGGTCTGTGCATCCGATCATCAGATCAAGGGGGAGTGCTGGGGAACTCCAGTTCGAAACCCGCTCCTGCCGCCACTGCGTCAGGCCGTTGTGTCCTTGGGCAAGACACTTCACCCGGATTTGCTCCACAAAAGCAGCGAAGAAGAAGGTTGTCATGGTTTATTCTCCGCCGAGGGAACCGGGCAGAGTTTTTCGCCAGTCAGCGTGTATTAAAGTTGAAATCTTCCGGACAAAATTATAAAAGTGCCGGTCAAAGGTCTTCTTTGTTATTTATTGAGCTTTAAAACAAATGAATAACGACTCTATATAATATAATGATAAAATACACGGAGCCTCTCTTTTTCCTCCCTCTCTTCGGACAGCGCCAGTGTCTGTCTCATGCAGCAGCTCATCCAGTAATCAGTGACCCGGCCGACTATAAAAATAAACATATTTATAACTAGTTTAGGGAGTTTGAGAGGTAATTAAAATAGCTAAGGGTGATGATCTGACTTGAAGTGTGTGTTTTGCTGCAGAGGGAGGAGCTGCAGGTGAGCAGAGCTGCGTGTCTCCGTCCTGTCAGATTAGACTTCACTCGCGAGAGAAAGATAAATAATCTGAATTCAGGGTGCAGTTTACTTTGACGTGGGGGTGAGCAGCAGAGGTGGGGAGAGGCGGGGCTATTGCCTCATCATTATTGCTGTAGATGTTGCACAAACAACTGTAGCATGGTCAATAGCGTCCGGAGCACGATAGCAACTCTGCGATCCGCCATTGTTGTTGTTGTTGGTGGCGAAACACTTCAGCACTGGCGCGGGGTAAGCGGAGGTGAGCAGAAGAGGTGGGGAGAGGCGGGGCTATTGCGCAATCTCTATCAGTGATCTGAAAATGTCCGTATAGGGCGCACACACGGAGCTGTTTGACCCCCCAGAGAGTGGCGTATGCATTTCTATCCACCTTGGGACCCGTTGTCGTTTCCTCAGTCGTTTAGTGCCATATTCGGTCGTCCTCGTGTGGCCGAACGGTCTATATGACACTAAACAGTAACGCAAACGACCGAATTCGTCCTCGTGGGGCTGCAGCCTTAATCAACCTGTACTATTTACACACGGCATCTATTGCACGTCTGTCCGTCCTGGGAGAGGGATCCCTCCTCTGTTGCTCTCCCTGAGGTTTCTCCCATTGTTCCCCTTTAAACTGTGGGGTTTTTACTTTTTTGGAAGTTTTTCCTTGTACGATGTGAGGGTCTAAGGACAGAGGGTGTCGTATTGTCATACTGATATTCTGTACAAACTGTGAAGTCCACTGAGACAAATGTAACATTTGTGATATTGGGCTATATAAATAAACATTGATTGATTGATACTGTACTGTAGCTAGCAGCAGCAAGTTTGGCAGCATTATAAAAAATGTAATAGCTTGCATTTATAATGTACAGCAAACCAAAGCACAAGAGCAGCGCTCAAAAGAGAAAGGACAAGAGAGAACAAGGAGATGTAACAGCTAAACTAACAAAATTAGACCGCTTTTTTTGTCATACATCGTCCTCGAAATCGAGCGCTAACGTTAGCAATGTTGACGTGCAGCGGCAGCTGACGGCTAACGATAGCTCACCTGCCTCACCACCATCATTGCCATCTAGCTCCACAAGTGAAGCTGTATCCGTGGCCGTGACTGTGCAACCTTCTTCTCCAGCCAGCCAGGAGGAGAGGCTGGATTTGGCTGTGCCCGGCAGTGGTCCAACAGTTCCCCCAAGGGCCCCAACCGATAGGGGACTCTATGGCGCTATTGAGACCCCTGACGCCAAGATGAAAAGCTATATTATAGCAACCGGTCTATGTAGGCCTACCGGCCCATTCCCCAGAGACACACATCAAGGAAACAGGTTTAATCCTCTTCTTAGTTCGCTGTGCCGTTGTCAGGCTGTGGTGGTCTGAGGCCAGGGCAGGCTGTTGTTGATAGCCTATACATGTGGCGCTTTCTGAGTGGTTGTGTATGTCCGTGCATGTGTGAGCGCATCAGCGTGCGCTTATGTTTGGGGCGATGGCGGGGGGGGGGGCAAAACAATATTTGCACCGGGGCCAATCACAACCTTGTTACGTCACTGTGTATCACCCACAGCAGGAGGTATCCCCAGTCTGGAGAAACAGAAAGCAGTAGGCTACTTGAAAGGAAGCTAAGAAATGTACTGTGAACTGTGGAATCAGCAAATAAACTTATATTTGTGTCTGAGTATGCTTTACATATTTACCTTAGATGCCATTTGGCTGACGCTTTTGTCCAAAGTGGCTTATATAAACACTCAAAAACTGAAACGTTGACTTTAATTAAATGTATCATGTCAACTGATTTCACATAACTGTATTAGGTTCATTGAAAGCAATACTATGAAGTTCAAATATTCAGTTCAACCTAATACACTTATTTGAAATCTGTTGACATAAAACATTTAGTTAAAGTGAACGGTTCAGTTTTTTCAGTCCACTAAAGTTCTGTTGACATGCCAACGAGAGCAACTAGGGGTTGCCGAAGGAGGACATGTTGACTGCACCCAATATATACGCTATATTAAGAGTATTTAACATTTACCTTGTCGCCAACCTCATTTTCCTATGGTACGCTGAATTTGTTATTTATGCTCTGGCCAAAGACACCATTCTCCTTTGATAAAAATTGCAATTTTACCTTATTCAAATAAACTCTCCCATTGAGGCAGTGGTTAATTACCAGGTTCTGAGAGGTAAAATCTTAGTTTTGTCAATGGAGTCTGGTTGCTGTTCAAAAAAGCTTAGGAAACAGATGCAGTTCCCGACGAGAAAGCAGTCCAATGGCAAGGTAAAGTAGTGAGCATTTTCTAAATATAGCAAATACTTTAACTGGAATCGAATGGTTTAAGGCTGGGTCCTTGTTTAGGTGGCTAAAATGTATTTTTAGCCTGTTTCCAAAGCAGGACATAGCCTCTGTGCCAGTAGTACTTCCTGTTTCTCCAAACTGGTGGCACCATCTATGTACATAAAACTCACTATGGATAAGTACTTCATATCACCCCCATAAAAAAAAAAGTATCTTTCATAGACAGTATCCAGACTCTTCCGGTCACATTTCCACAGTTGAAAAAAGCAGGAAACCTCCCAGAAACAAAATCATAAATGTTTATTTTGGAGGTACAGACAGTTTTGTGAGGTGTGTGTGTTTGTGTGTGTTTGATGGCACCATGGGCCTGACTAATGCACAGCACTGCCTGTTGTCTTCCAGAGGCCCAGAGGCTTTGTTTGAATCAGTGGAGCCAATCTACAGAGCAGCAGGGGGCCTGTAGTCCTTTTGTCCCCGCTCTCTGGAAAACATGCTTTTTAAATGGGCACACATGCCTAACAACGGACAGGCAATCATAACATACTGTAGGGTGGTAGTGATACACCTCTACTGTCATCGGGTTACAGTCAGTTTTAAGGCAATCACAAGGATTAAGAGGACGTTAAACACTCATGACAGTGTTGTATCACTAGTTAATTATACATTTAGCTGTGTGTGACTAATCATACTTCAAGACATGCCCACAAGCTCCCTGTTATTTATTATAAGATAAGATTTTACAGCTATTATAGCAATCTCAAATCTTGACAACTCTTATAATAACACATTTACAGTAGTTGAAAAACTGGTTATATTCAGCCTTTAACAGGAAGCTGTGAGAGGCAGACTTGACATGTGGGAATGTATCACCGGGATGACTGCAGCTACCTTCGAAATAACACTGGAGCAACGATGGAAAACTGATTTAAAACAGAGGGACTTTACAAGCACCGAGGTTAAATGTCCAGTATCTGGTTTTACATGATTTATTCAGTCGAGCTGTCATTTGCCAGTTTAGTCATCGTACATCTATCTTTTTCATTTTCCAATAAAAACTTATTTTAAGAGCCGACGACTACAGTGTGATTACTACCAACATGAATATAATAAATACAGGATTTACCAGCAAGAAGTGTATTTATTGCAGTGTGGAGAATGCTTTCAAGCTGCATTATTAAGTGTACAGGAAAGATAATTTAACAGTAAGTCTGGATCTATTCATAATATTAAAAACACTACTACTGATTTAAAATGTAATCTTTTTAAAGGGTGTGTATTGCAGGAAGTTGGAATAATTATTAGTATTTTAAAAAATCCAAATGATTCTGCCTTCCTGTTGACACTTCTTCCATGTAATATTAATATAATAACTCAATTCAAACACGTTTAGATTAGTCAAAATCATGTTAAGGCCTTTATTGTGAATGTGTGTGTTTAACTTGACTATAGAAATCTCTTTTAGTATCAGTTGAATTTTAAAATTGAACTATTTCACAGGATGACTCAAATGAATAATTAGTTCCACATTCCAGAGGAATAGGAAATGTCATGTGAACGTTCCGTGTCCATATATTTCCAACTGGTGACACTCGAGAAGCAGTACGCTTTTTACAATGTACAGTAAGCTTTTACAGTATAACTATAGTCATTGGTGCTGAAAACTGGGAAACAAAACACATGTTCGTACACACATTAGCCGATAAGAATCCTCAACTGTTGAGAAGCACACTCAAAGAGATGTACCTGATTAAAAAGCATGTTCATAAACCCACACCCCCCCCACACACACACACAACCTCCCTACTCACCCATAGGTAGAAGCGCAGAGCGTCCAGGCTGTAGAGGCTGCTCCTGAGCGGAATGATAACCACGGTGTAGGAGGCAGAGCCGGGGGGTTGACAGGCCATGGAGTTCTGAAACCACTACCACTGCCCCACAGCTGAACCACAAACAACAAACCCAGCCAACACCGGCTGACTCACAATAACACCACAGAGGGAGAGTGACAGTGTGTGTGTGTGTGTGTGAGAGAGAGAGAGAGAGAGAGAGAGAGAGAGAGAGAGAGAGAGAGAGAGAGAGAGAGAGAGAGAGAGAGAGAGAGAGAGAGAGAGAGAGAGAGAGAGAGAGAGAGAGAGAGAAGGCAGGGGTGGAAAAAAACATGCACGATACACAGGCACAGACATCATTGTGCCCCCGGGGCGAGGTAATGAAAAATTCCACATGTCACTGTCATGACTGGGTACTCAACATGTTTTGGGGAGTAATGTATTACATGTAGTGGGATTACCTACTCAGGATACAAACAAAGTATTCCCTTACAGTCACATACAAAATATGTAATCAGATTACTGTTACTTTTTCTTAAATGGGGATAACTTGCAGGATCTATCAATAAAGTTAAATTCAAAATTCAGGTTCGTTTTCATTTAGGCTACTTTAATTTTATGTTTTTAATGCAGTACATGGATACCTGATTTAATTTTTGTATCCTATATAGTTGTTGTAAGCTCTACTATTCTGTAAGTCTAGCCTAAATAAAGACACATTTTTGATATCCTTTATGGTTTCCTCTTTTCTAAAGTTACATTGCTCTATTTTCTTACATAAAACACTGAAGTAAAAAAACATTGATATTTCTGTCTTTATTATTGATTTGCATTGTGTTTGATGTAGAGGTCATCCAAAAGTAACAGCCAGTAATCAGGTTAGGTAGTGGAGCTGGGGATGGCAGATATGAGAGGAGGATACAGGTGTGTTGTTTGCCAGCTAAAACAAGCCTCTTTCTCTGGCAGAAGCTTCCAGCAATCATGGAGTGAAAGCATTCCTGTGCTGAATGAGAAGAGGGTGCATGTGATTATTATTCTGGTTTCAGGTGAGCACTCTGTCCCGACATGTTCGCAGGAATGTGACGTAACCTGGGGACAAGCAGTGTGCGTGCCAGGGGACATTAGGGCAAACAAGCAAAACAGACAAGTACAGTTTGGAAAGCAGGGACAGAGGGTGGAGCCAGGGGCGGACTGGCCATTGGGTATAGAATGGGCCGGTACTGAAGTGGGCCGGCCATACAATTCACTAGCACCCCGCCTCCCCGAGTTGGGCAGGCCGGTGGAGTCGAGTTTCCCCGGCTGATTTTTAGTCCCAGTCCGCCCCTGGGTGGAGCGCTGCACTGATAACACCGTCATCACTCAGCTGTTCTGCTGGTCGATGTCAGGGCAGAAATCAGTGGCACATGTTCCTTTATTACTGCCTCAGCCCTCAGGCCAAACTGAAACAGTGTTTGAAAGGTTTTACTGAAGGCTATATGTGCAGCTCAAAAATGTGGTTATCATACATTTTTCTTGGCATTAAAAACAATCTGGTGAATATGACACAAGCTGCAGAAGCTCTCTGTCATCCGATTTAAAATACTTGCCTATGTATCATCAATTATGTGTATGAATGATGAGATTTTATTTAGAGTGATACTAAGGTGTTTCTTGTTATTGTTGTGAATCCATGCATGAGCCATTGAAACCTTGGCCCTTTCTCATTTCATCAAATCCCCCTCCTCGACTCCTCGTACATCCAGTCTCTGATAGTGTTACGTTATTATGAGAGTGCTCTGTTTGATTCTGAAATTGTATATATTATTTATATAAATATATACATATATTTATGTGTGTGTGTGTGTGTGTCCGCATCTGTAGCCTGTTATTGTGTCATTATACCACACTGTGAATGAATTAAAAGTAAATATATAAGTCGTCATGAACACATCTGTCCATCAGACAGAGGGCTGCTGTGCCTCCTGTCATCATTAATGGACGTCTCTTTAAAATGACCGCTCAGAGGAGAGGAGTTCTCATTTCTCTAACCGCCTGCTGCTTCCCCTCCTCTCTCCTCGGTTCCCCTCCTCGGCTCCTCCGCTCGCATCTCCTGTGGGCGGGACTAAGTATCGAGGATAGGAGTCGAGGAGGGGAGTTAGAGAAATGAGAAAGAGCCCCTGTCTTTCCCACTTTAATGCTGCAGTCCTGCTTGATCCCCAGCAGAGAGCGCTATGAGTGCATATGGCTCATAAACTGAGCTGACATTTTGTCACTTTTTATAATATCCTTATCAAGCTGTATCTTTCCCACAGGCAGCACCAGATGGCGCTGCAGAATGAAGCTACAGAGCGCCAGGATACTACCAAAAGTATGTCAACTATCCAACCTTTATTGAAGGTCCCATGTCATGGCCATTTCTACTGATCATAATTCCATTGTTGAGGTATACTAGAATAGATTTATATTGTGCAATTTTCCAAACTCACATTGGTTTCTCAGACAGCATCTCTGTGTATTCAGTAGGCTTGTTTGAGACGTTGCGGCTCGCCTCGAAAGTAGACGAGAATAGCCGATCGCAGCCGGGGGAGGTCTCAAAAAGCTCGCCTGAAGTCGGACAGCTCGGAGTCGGGCTGAAGTCGAATAGTCCATTTAGCTTAGGAACCTTCCTAAAGGAGTGAAATGACTCGGAAGTCCCTCAGTGGCAGCCATGATAAGTGCCGTTCGAATTCTCTAGAATGATGAGAATGACAGGAAAGGAGGTTTCAAACTTCCTTTATAGCCTCCTTTAGCTTAGGAACCACTGGACCTCCCTAACTGACAGGAGAAGCGAAAATGCTGCCCCACAATGCCTTGCAGCCGCAGCATTTGCCGTCACTCAACAGTCGGCCGTTCACGGAAAAAAACGATTATGACGGAGAAATTATATCATGAAAGTTACGGTGCTTATTAAGCTTTTTAAAACATAGGTGGTAAGTTGCCAAAGTGCTTTGTTTTGAACGTTCATCAGTATTATAATCAAAGAGAGAAATATGAACGTTAGTTTTTACTGAAATGATCAAATAAAGTCAACATTTCAGTCTTCGCTGAGCTGTGTGGGGTTTGTTCAACTTTTAAAAGATGTTTGAATGGTGATATACACAGTGATAGATGTTAAGGACTAACGTTTATAATAAATACATCTGTATTGATTTTAAGATCTTTAGTTCATACAATCATACGTATTGGGATCATTTGTATTAATGTGGACCGGAGGGAGAGGGTGACGAGCATAAGTTTCACTTTCCTTTTTTATTTCAATTCCAACTTTGGTCATGAAGAATATGTTTCTCCGTTGTCCACGTTCATAAAGCAAAGCAGCAGCATCAGAGCACGGAGCAGAGTCTCTAGATGAGTCCCTCGTTCTTATTGAACATCCATGTTGTAGTCCGCTGTATAGAAAACTGTGGTTTCCATAGTTTCCCCACAGCAGCAGACGCACACAATGACGTCCGCTGGCGCATCATAAACACGTCGGATAGTGAAAGTGCATTCGGATTCTCTAAAGTACCGCAGTCTCTTCTCCTAAGTCCTTTTGAATTCTCCTATCCACTATCCCTTAACCCCGTGACGTTTCACTCAGAGGTCAAGGAATAGACGATAGGGTTAGAATTTAGGAGCTGATTTTTAAACTATCCGACTGCAGCCTCGGCTTCGTCTTCTTCTTCTTCTCTCGGTTTTTTGGCGGATTGCAAACAACTTTAAGATGCATACCGCCACCTCCGGAGTCGGCTTGACTCGGTTTGTATTTATAAAGAATGCACACGTGTTTAATCATTAATGTCAGATACGTACTAAGTAAATACATTTGTTCCTGCTCAAAATTAGATTCAACTTTATTGTTATTGCACAGATTACAGGTACTGAGACAACGAAATGCAGTTTAGCTTCTAACCAGGTACAACAAGCAGTGAAGTGAAAAGTAATGTACACAATCTACAGAATAACATATAGAATGAATTGAATGATGAATCAACAGTGAGGGGTATGAATACACTATATATCAGCCTGTAAGCAGTATGAACAGTGTGTATGAATATGCTAAGATATATAAAGTATGAAAAGGGTAAGCAGTGCAAGTATAGTATAACATATATAGATATTAATTTCATGATGATAAACATTGTGGAACAATGATGAAAAATGGGAATGATGTGGCGACGTAAAACTGACACAAAACAACAACAAACTTTTGCCGAGCCAATTGGAGAGTTTCATCACCAGCACGTGGTAAAAACCAACAATGAGCGCACAGCTCGAGATACCAGCGAGTCGCTTCCATGAGCCGCTTTCACACCGCAGGATTTGCGGTACTTTAGTGCCGGCACTAAATTACCACTAAAGTACCACGGCACTAAATCCGCCAGGGGGCTAGTGCCAATCGCATTCACACCTCAGTACTTTCCCTGAGGCACGATTACGCTGACGTCACTTCGTCTTCTTCTTCTCTGGGTTTACTGGGGGGGGGGTATAAAGCCCATCCGCTGTATGAGGCGTTTGTTTACTTTCCGACCTCAGACATGATGGAGTTCATAAGGGTAATTTACAAATAAAATACCCCATTATAACAATGGACTTTATCTTTATGTATTTATTATATATTACCCCCTCAGGCTGATTTTGGAAAAGGACATCAACCCTTGTTTGGTGTTTTCCCCTTATTTATCTAAAACAAATGACATGATAAATTACTTGTGTTTATGTGTGTAAGACTTGTGTTTCTGATAAATTCAACCACCGACACCTGTCTGCTCTCACATTCTTCTATTCTGCCAATTTGGGGTGGGACACAATAAATAAAGCTTCGCCAGTTTGTTTGTTTTATTGCACAGTCAAGACATAACAATAACGGCATCATGCTGTTCCAGGTGTGTCGTATGCATGTAAATTGAAGTTAAATAACAGTGTGAAATGTAAAATAAAGTGTAAGTAGTTTCAAAACAATGTAACAGTGGCAATATATATAGCAGCAGACACGCCTTAGTGCAAGTTAGGTGTCAGTATTAAAAAACAGTGGCAATATATATATATATATATAATAACAATAGAAAATCGTTACCACTCTTATTATTGTGGTCTTTAATTTTTTTATAGTCCTGCCTGAGTTTCTTTATTTTTACCCGGCATCCGTGTGCACTGTGCACGATTCCCAGCTCAAGTAGCGAACATCGCTCAAAACATTTGGAGTTGGGAACTGCTTTCTGTAGAAGCTGCTGCATCCCGTCCTTGGAGTAAATTGCCAGAAGCGCCGACACTTCCTCATCATTCCACCGCTCCGGTGTTGTAATACGTGTGGTCATAACTGCTTTAAAGTACAAAAAAAACACTCGCTCAGGTGTGGATGTGGTTTTGTAGCGAGGAAAAAAATGGCTGCCTAACAAAACAAATTCAGAGTCTAACGGGGCGTGGTTTGCAATTCGCCCAGCCAATAGAAATAGAATAGAAATTGACACTCTTTGGTCACCAGGTTCGTACCACCTCTCTAGCAGGGACTAAAAAGTACCAAAAGAGTTCCCGGCACTGAGTAGTCCCGGCGGTGTGAACGCGACATTATTGTTACTAACGGAACTAAAGAACTAAAGTACCAGGGAAAGTCCTGCGGTGTGAACGCGGCTATGGATGTATAATAAGAACTGGGCTGCAGTCGAATAGTCCAAAGATCAGCTCCTAAATTCTAACCCTATCGTCTATTCCTTGACCTCTGAGTGAAACGTCACGGGGTTAAGGGATAGTGGACAGGAGAATTCAAAAGGACTTAGGAGAAGAGGCTGCGGTACTTTAGAGAATCCGAATGCACTTTCACTCTCCGACGTGTTTATGATGCGCCAGCGGAGGTCATGAATGTGCGTCTGCTGCTGTGGGGGAACTATGCAGGCTACAACATGGATGTTTAATAAGAAGGAGGGACTACTGTAAACTCATCTAGAGACTCTGCACTGTGCTCTGATGCTGCTGCTTTATGCTTTATGAACGTGGATAACAGAGAAGCATATTCTTCATGACCAAAGTTGGAATTGAAATAAAAAAGGAAAGTGAAACTTATGCTCGTCACCCTCTCCCTCCGGTCCACATTAATACAAATGATCCCAATACGTATGTTTGTATGAACTAAAGATCTTAAAATCAATACAAATGTATTTATTATAAACGTTAGTCCCTAACATCTATCACTGTGTATATCACCATTCAAACATCTGTTAAAAGTTGAACAAACTCCACACAGCTCAGTAAAGACTGTGAAATGTTGACTTTATTTGATGCTTAATAAGCACCGTAACTTTCATGATATAATTTCTCGGTCATAATCGGTTGTTTCCGTGAACGGCCGACTGTTGAGTGACGGGAAATGCTGCAGCTGCAAGGCATTGTGGGGCAGCATTTTCGCTTCTCCTGTCGGATAGGGAGGTCCAGTGGTTCCTAAGCTAAAGGAGGTTATAGAGAACCGCAGTGACGCGTCCTAAAACCCGGATGTAAACTTCTTCCGGTTCCTTCGTCAAAAACGCAATGCAATTTCTCCATAGGATTTTGGAAAATAGCTCGAAATAAGGTCTGTGGTTGACACACATTTAAGAGAAGGATCACGTTTTGTTCAGCCGGATAATCTCCACATGTCTCTCCTACTTTTATAATTTTTGAATCATAAATCTAGTCGCCAAAAGCGAAATGCTAACGTTATGCTATAAACGAACTACAAGCCAGTACAGCAGCAGGGTCGCACGACTTCAACGTCACGCAAACTTAAGATCGTTTCAACTGACTTGCACTGCACTTTGAACACTTTAAATATAGATGCATCCAGTTCTACCTACATAATAAAATATCTCTAAGTTACAAGGATATAACCTTATTTTATTAACCTCAAACAGAAACCGTTTGTTCAACAGTATTATCCCACTTAACACGTGTCTATTTCGTTTTAACCTTTATATATACAGTCTATGATTTTAACTTGGAAGCTACGATTAGCATCGTTAGCACCAATGTAGCTACCACTAGCTTACATGCTAACCCAAGCCTTACGGTTAATTTAAATTGGCTATGCTAGAGTATGTAGACAAGCTAATGTCGAAGTAGTGTATGTGAAATCAACCTCACAATAAGATGTGTGTATATTACAATTATTAATGTCATATTTCAAGATGATTACTTAGATATTACAATATGGTTGGTTGAGCTGGAGTTCATTATTGAGCTTACACGTTAACGTCACAGTCATCTGAAGAACGAACCCAAACCTTGTTGTTTTTATTAATTGCATTACCAAATGGGTATCAAATAAACAGTAAGCATTTGTAACACAACTTCCAAAGTTACAGTAAAATAAAAAGGACCCTGACTCGGACAATACACAATCCAACATGTTCAACAGAAGAGAATCAGTTATATTGTTTGTACACATGGTACTTTACATATATATATATCTGTTTGTTTAAGGTGTCCAGGTGATGCAGACAGGCTGGACCAGAGAGTGAGAGACAGAACTGGACTCCTCACAGCAGTGAACTTCAGCACAGGTACAAAGACTCTTGTTCATACTGTACAAAGAATCAAGAAAGATATTGGTTTAAATAAATGAAGTATTGACTTGAATACACTGATATACATTCCAATAAACAATACTAAATACCAGATCACCTACACATCAGTTAAGTTGAGGGTTTATTCCATGCAAAAAGTTACATTTAGATATTTAGCAATATGACTTTGTCAGCTTTCTAATTTAATGTATTGAAGGCAAAGATATTTAACACAGTGAGAACTGCTACTATTTATCTCTCAATATTGTCTGTAAAAACGTGGTAAAAGTTATTCTTTCAGTGAGACAACAGAGCAAGCTTCTACAGTTGCACTACGTTTTGTAACAGTTAAATATTATTTTGATAATAACATATATTTCAATGTTGATGAACTTCATACTGTTCATTCATAATCTGATTGCTCACTGTTAAAATAAAAAAAAAACATTACAATTACAAAATAATTATATCTAAAGCCCCTAAACACACAAACACACCTCTTTCATAAATAACACACTTGTTCTGCAATAATGTTTTATGTTTCCTGTCATTTTTGTTAGGAAAGGACATGCCTGAAAGACACGACATTTTCTCCTTCTCTGAGGGTCAAGAAGAACATCCAAGAGGATCATTAAAAGCTAATATTATGATATTTTAAGACCAGTACATGACATTCACTAAGAAACTACTTTTATTGTAAAAACAGTCAGCTGATCGAATGCAGCTATTTCCACATCTATACTCCATCAGCTGATTATTTCTATTTGCCTCACTTTATGAGCTTCACATCACTTGTGCCTTGTACCGCAGAGTTTGCAACGTCACAAATAAATGGGGCCAATCTTCAGATGTGAATGTGTAATCTAACATTTTCAGTAAGAATAATGGACAAAAGGATACAAATACAAATACAATTTATTGAAATGTGAACCAAAAGTTAATCAAATGTTTTAAATAAAAAGCACATATGGACAGAAGGTGTAAACCTATTAAATGTACAAGTAAACACATTTAGTCAAATAACGTGACAGACTAGGCCTGTGCAGTTGGTATCAGCTTTGCCCAGCATGGGCTCCTCCATCAGCCCTGGTCCTCCTCGCAGAGGAAAGACCCTCAGTCCTCTCCAAACCAACAGACTGGATGTCCATCACACAGAGGTTTCTCCCTGAAGTCTCTGCAGCTCTCTGGACACCATGCTGTCTCAATCCGTCCACACTGAATATGAGAGGGGGGAAATGAAAATAATAAATGCTTTAGACAATAAGAAACATAAAGTTGACTGTTGAGTTGCTCCGTTTTTTTAGATTGTCAATACTATTACTGTATAACTAATATCTCAGGTTAAGAGGCCCCTTCAAATAAAGATTGGTCTTTAAATACATTTTGTCTTTTGAATTGTTTGTCTAAAGTCAAGGATCTAGAACTGGTACTTAGTTTTAATGATACACAGTCTGGTTACTATGCTGTTTGGAGGAGGCCTCACAGGTAAGAGCACTAACTAGCTACCATCACATGTACCTTAGCTTGACTTAAATGTATTAAACGTATAGTTAAGTGATTCTGAAGTATTATGCTAAAAACTCAATAACTTAGATTATCATTTATAGTTTTGCTGAATAGTTTTATGTCCGCTTACCTTAGAAACGTAAAATGCGACGGCAGCGTGCAGATGGGGAGCATGTTAGCTTAGCTTGGTAGCTTCAGCTAGCTCTGGAACTTCCAGCTCGGTGGCTGCAGGTCCCGCCTCGGCTCCGCCTCTTTGCCCTTATTTGGAGCAGGCTGGAGAAGGCGGGAGTTGAACTCTGACGTCACTGTTGAGCCGTTAGTGGCCGACTCCGCCTACTAAGGGCTTCACGGCAACTCTGCAGAATGCTATGGGTGACGTCACGGACCCTACGTCCATTTATATATACAGTCTATGGTTTATGTCAGTAAATGTGCACTAACAGAGGCGGGGGTGTTTGTGGAAATAACGGGACAGAGCTGCTGCCAGACGAACAGCTGTGCAGCGTCATCACAAACGGACGTCGCTTCACGTGACGCTCCGGAGGAAAGGACGTCCCATTGCTCTTAAAACTCATTTCCCTACTTCTCGTGGTTTCCTTGCGTCCCTCCATGCTTCCCTGGTGGGAGGGACTAAACGCAGGGAAACGACGCAAGTGAGGGAAGCAAGGATTTAATTTAATCAACCTGAGAAGCAGCCCAAGTCGGACAAAATGACTAACCATCATGCAACGCACTAGCTAGACGTTGATCGAAATTGCGCAGGTCTGCGCAGGTCTCGCTTGTCTCACACAAGCCTACTCTCTGTCCTAAACGGCTTGTTGGAGCTCCTGACTCCCAGCGGTACTACACTGCCTTTAGGTTGCTGGGCCCGGAAACACTTTGTCCCATTGAGTTACATTGGGAAAGAGTGGTCTGTAAATCGTTGGATAATTTTTTTTAAACTAAATAAACTACCCAGTACGAACGTTTGTATAGCCTTATTAAAAACATTCGGTCCTCAAGTTGTAAAATGTGCGAATAACGTTATTCTGAGAGTTATTTTCCTCGGCATTATGAACGCGCATCCACGGGACCGCGCTGCCCGGCACGTTCATGTTAAGTGTTCTGACCATGTGACAAACAGATGAGAATGCTGCGTGGGGTCTGGGTGCCGTGTTGGCGGGACGTTGCGCGGCTCGCTGCTGCGAGGAGCGGACAGTGGGAGCTGGGTTCACAGGTTGCAATCCATATAAATAACGTGATATAATATAGATAATATACAGACCACCCACACACAGTCTCACGGCATTTCGTGTTATAGTCACGAAATGAATCTATTGATTCGTGTTCACCAACACGATTTCGCCATTTTTTTCGTGTCACACAGAACGATTTAAAAAAATACAGATTTCAGTATTCGGACACAGAACGATTTTAAAAGCAACGTATTTCTATTGGTAGTATGTTTCGTGCCTGCACCAAATAATAACAAATTAGAAGGAAAAAAATATGACAACAAATACAGATTTCAGTATTCTGAGGCTCTGAGCCCCATTTCTTTTCCTCGTGGACGGCAAAAAAACTCCGACATTATACAATTTAAAATAAAATAAAAGGGATATGGTTAGGCTTAGGGTAAGATATTGAGTAAGAACATTTTTTTATGAACCACACAGCTTCTGGTATTCCAAGACCCGACCGGACAAAAAGACGTGGTGCAGGCACGAAACATACTACCAATAGAAATACATTGCTTTTAAAATCGTTCTGTCTGACAGGACAATGCGAAAATCGTGTTGGTGAACACGAATCAATAGATTAAATTAATTTCGTGACTATAACACGAATGTGCAATACAGACACTTGTGTACTGTGCAATTATGACTTAAAAAATATATACATTTTAATAAATGTCTCAACCTATTTTTAAATCGCTGCTTCTCATTCTTAGCAAAGGAATTCTTAGCATTGGTCTTTATTTGTCTTATTCTATTACTAATGTGTTTTTCTTCTCTATATTAAAAACTTAGATTTCTCTATTACTACTATTTCCCCGCTGCAGGACTAAAGGAAGTCTGATTCTGATTAATAAGATCCCCGGGGGCCACTTTCACTGTACATAACACACCTTATTTTGTATGTTGTACATTTGTTATCTTTAATATTTTGTATGCATGCTTCTTAGTTAATATTAAGCTATATTTGGCTCTTTTCTGCTGTTACAAATACATGTAAATGTACCCTCTATGGGACGAGTAAAGGTACTCTGATTCTGCTTTACATGTGGATATTCCTTATTTATAAAAAAATGTTTATTTCTGTTACATTTTCACAATGAGCTGAAGCTGAAGCACAAGCACTGAAGCACAAGCTGAAGGCTAATCACTCTTGAGGCTTGGGGTATAAGCATTCGGTGTGCTCCAGCGTCTCTGACACACAGCCTGGGGAACCCATGACTGTTGCATCACCGGACACATGGAGCTCCAGCAGCAAAAAGCCTGGAGCTCTTCATGAGCTCATGACAGGCGTTCATGAAGAAATTGTGCATCTTCCACATTTGGCTTTTTTCTGGGAGAGAC